>NW_028301430.1:27500-38215 GCF_061612785.1 Hesperophylax consimilis | reverse complement strand
TCCCTTGGCAGTGGTTTCGCTAGATAGTAGATAGGGACAGATGGGAATCTCGTTAATCCATTCATGCGCGTCACTAATTAGATGACGAGGCATTTGGCTACCTTAAGAGAGTCATAGTTACTCCCGCCGTTTACCCGCGCTTAATTGAATTTCTTCACATTGACATTCAGAGCACTGGGCAGAAATCACATTGCGTCAACACCCGCGAGGGCCATCGCAATGCTTTGTTTTAATTAGACAGTCGGATTCCCCTTGTCCGTGCCAGTTCTGAGTTGACCGTCGTCCGGCGGCCGTACAGGTAACCGAGCGTGCGCGAACACGCCGGCACCACACAGCGAGGAAGATCCGAGGGGAGGCCAAGGCGAGGCGCCGGGTGACGGAGATCCACACCCGCGCGGCACCCGAGGGCACCACGCGGGGAGACCCCGCCCGGCTTCCACGTCTCGGCCGATGACCTCTTCCCGACCAGGCCCGACACGCCACGGCCCTCAGAGCCAATCCTTATCCCGAAGTTACGGATCCAACTTGCCGACTTCCCTTACCTACATTATTCTATCGGCTAGAGGCTCTTCACCTTGGAGACCTGCTGCGGATATGGGTACGAGCCGGCGCGACATCTCCGCGTATCCCTCACCTGAATTTTCAAGGTCCGAGGGGCCGATCCGGACACCGCCGCATCGGCGATGCTCTTCGCGTCCCGAGCCCTATCTCCCCGCTATGGGATTCCAGGGCGCTCGAACGCTCAGGCAGAAAAGATAACTCTCTCCGGATCTCCCGTCGGCGTCTTCAGGCCACTTTGGGTTACCCCGACGAACTCTCTTGCGAGGGAACGATTTTTAAGACGGTTCCGCAGCCGGGTTCCGGAACTGCAACCGGATTCCCTTTCGCCCGACGGGTGTACTTTTAAGAAAACAATCTTTAGTAAAATCGTATAACTTTACACCATCATCAACATCGGATTTCTCCTAGGGCTTAGGATCGACTAACTCGCGTGCAACGGCTGTTAACGCGAAACCCTTCTCCACATCAGCCCTCAAGGACCTCGCTTGAGTATTTGCTACTACCACCAAGATCTGCGCCGACGGAGGCTCCAGGCGGGCTCACGCCCAGACCCTTCTGCGCACACCGCCGCGGCCATCCTACTCGTTGCGGCTTCAAAACGATCGCACGGCCGGAGCCGCACGAACGCCCCGCTTGCCTGCAACGGTCGAGTATAGGCTGAACGCTACAGCGCCATCCATTTTCAGGGCTGGTTGCTTCGGCAGGTGAGTTGTTACACACTCCTTAGCGGATTCCGACTTCCATGGCCACCGTCCTGCTGTCCTGAGCGACCAACGCCTTTTATGGTATCCGATGAGCGTTCATTGGGCGCCTTAACTCGACGTTTGGTTCATCCCACAGCGCCAGTTCTGCTTACCAAAATTGGCCCACTTGGCACTCCCATCCGAGCTCCTACTTCATCTTCGAGCAAGAAGGAGATCTCACCCATTTAAAGTTTGAGAATAGGTTGAGGCCATTTCGGCCCCAATGCCTCTAATCATTCGCTTTACCGGATGAGACTGTGCGAATGGCGGTCCGAAAACCGTCATGTTTCTCGAGCGCCAGCTATCCTGAGGGAAACTTCGGATGGAACCAGCTATTAGATAGTTCGATTAGTCTTTCGCCCCTATACCCAGTTCGGACGATCGATTTGCACGTCAGAATCGCTTCGGTCCTCCATCAGGGTTTCCCCTGACTTCGACCTGACCAGGCATAGTTCACCATCTTTCGGGTCCCAGCGTGTACGCTCTCAGTGCGTCTCGATAATCGCACGGGGGCTTTCTCGAAACGCCTCGGGAATGCGGCGGGGCGTCTGACGACGCCCGCGCATCTTCCCTGCGACCGGCTCGAGGCCGGCCTTTCACTTTCATTTCGCCTCTGGGTTTATCAGTGTTCCCAATGACTCGCGCACATGCTAGACTCCTTGGTCCGTGTTTCAAGACGGGTCCTGTGAGTGCCCAAAACAAAACCACCGCCGACCGGGACGCGTCCCGTCCGAGAGCGCGCCGCTAACGACGGACACCCGACGCGCGACACCCGCGACGCACTAGACGCCGGGGGCCACGCGAAGGACGCCGCTGCAGCGCGACGGACGCCCGCGAGGGGCGGACGCGATCCTCGTTCTCTACCGTCGCTGCGTAATGTACGCCGCGGCCGTGGACACCGCGGCTCCGCCTCGCAGAGCGAGACGGGTCAACCGCACGGCGCATTCGACCGCGGCGCGACGGGTCGCGGTGTTATACTAAGGGAGAAGTGCACGCGCTCCGGGAGCCTGACGGCGCACCCGCGCACCCACCGCCCCGACCCGAAAGCCGAAGGCGAAGGTTTGCGCGAGGCGCGAGCCCCGACGGAAGACACGATGAATCTCCCCGTTCGCTCGTTTGAGTTCCACAGGTTTACCCCTGAACGGTTTCACGTACTCTTTAACTCTCTCTTCAAAGTTCTTTTCAACTTTCCCTCACGGTACTTGTTCGCTATCGGTCTCGTGGTAGTATTTAGCCTTAGATGGAGTTTACCACCCACTTAGGGCTGCACTCTCAAGCAACCCGACTCTAGGGAGAGAGACCGTCGCGGCCGGCTACCGTCACCACGGGCCTGGCACCCTCTGCGGGTAAGCGGGCCCCGTTCAAGATGAACTTGGACAGGCAGCCGTGACTAATGACCGCGCGTGTATGTATAACTCTCCTCCCGAACGCTACATTTCCCGGCGGCCCGCCGGGGCCGCAGGATTCAGCGCTGGGCTCTTCCCGTTTCGCTCGCCGCTACTCGGGGAATCCTCGTTAGTTTCTTTTCCTCCGCTTACTGATATGCTTAAGTTCGGCGGGTGATCTCTCCTGATTTGAGGTCGACAACAAAAATTTTATAAATTCGAGAAGTACGCAAAGCAACAGTGTGCGCGTATTCTCGCCCGTGCAGACTCTGTCAAGCGGGCGCGAAACCGACGAGCGTCCGCGGAGGTGCGCGCGGCCGAGAGCGCGAAGATCGCCCCGGACAGCCGACCGCTCGCGCGGTAGACTGCCCAGTTTTCAGCGTCGTCGCTAGCTCAAGGCTCGCACGCGTTCCTCCGCGTTTGGTATAACGCAAGCGGAAATCGCGCGCATCGAGAGAGCACTTCGTCAAATTTAACCGGACGCCGAGGTCCCGGCGCGCGTCTCCGAGGAGACGACGCGCGCGGGCCCCGGCGACGCCGGCAACGCTCGCTCTGCGCGCCCACACGTCCGAGGACGGGGGCGAGAGAACAGTCTGGTCGCATTGTGTGCGCGACCCTCAAACAGGAGTGGTCCGTCGACAAACTACGTCTTGCTCGGACCGCAATGTGCGTTCGAAATGTCGATGCTCATGTGTCCTGCAGTTCACACTCTGACGCGCATTTAGCTGCGTTCTTCATCGACCCACGAGCCGAGTGATCCGCCGTTCAGGGTAATAATGATAAAACAAACATAAATAGATACGTTTTAGTTTTCGGTTTTTACAATTTGGTTTGCGTTTTCGAAATGTTTATAATTCCATTCGACAAAAAGATTAATTTTGTACCGCCGCCTTCACGGCGACGGGTAAAATTTCACCGGACGAGCGGATAGAGGACGGAGCCCTCCTCCGCTCGACGCCGGCGGTTCTCGGTTCGCATCGGCGCCCTAGGGCGATCTCCGACGCAGTAATTTAGCATTCGTTCGATTATGGTTTATATGTATAATATATGTTTTGTTTCATAATAATATTTCATATCATGGAAAGCACAAACATTAAACACAGGAAATGATCCTTCCGCAGGTTCACCTACGGAAACCTTGTTACGACTTTTACTTCCTCTAAATGATCAAATTCGGTCAAACTTTCCGACGCGTCGGATGCCCGTGAGAGCTTCCGCGCACCAGTCCGAAGACCTCACCAAATCATCCATCGGTAGTAGCGACGGGCGGTGTGTACAAAGGGCAGGGACGCAATCAACGCGAGCTGGTGACTCGCTTTTACTAGGAATTCCTCGTTCATGGGGGAGAATTGCAAACCCCAATCCCTATCACGAAGGGGTTTCATCGGGTTACCCGGGCCGTTAGGCCAAGGAGGACACGCTGATCCCTTCAGTGTAGCGCGCGTGCGGCCCAGGACATCTAAGGGCATCACAGACCTGCTATTGCTCAATCTCGTGCGGCTATATATACCGCCGGTCCCTCTAAGAAGATTTTCATTGTACGCCGGTAGTGAAGACCGCGAAACGCACGACCCCGACGCGCGAACGCCGAAGCCGCGCGCACACGGACCCTCGTGATACCGGTTGCACGTCTATTTAATAGGCTAGAGTTACGTTCGTTACCGGAATTAACCTGACAAATCGCTCCACCAACTAAGAGCGGCCATGCACCACCACCCACCGAATCGAGAAAGAGCTGTTAATCCGTCAATCCTTCCAGTGTCCGGGCCTGGTGAGTTTTCCCGTGTTGAGTCGAATTAAGCCGCAGGCTCCACTCCTGGTGGTGCCCTTCCGTCAATTCCTTTAAGTTTCAGCTTTGCAACCATACTCCCCCCGGAGCCCGAAAGCTTTGGTTTCCCGGGAGCTGCCCACCGGGTTAAAATTATGAAACTTCGGCGGATCGCTGGCTGGCATCATTTATGGTTAGAACTACAGCGGTATCTAATCGCCTTCGAACCTCTAACTTTCGTTCTTGATTAATGAAAACACCTTTGGCAAATGCTTTCGCTTTAGTCCGTCTTGCGACGATCCAAGAATTTCACCTCTAACGTCTCAATACGAATGCCCCCAGTCGTCCCTATTAATCATTACCTCTGGTATCAGAAAGCCAACAAAACAGAACCGAGGTCCTATTCTATTATTCCATGCGTACAATATTCAGGCAAGTGTTAGCCCGCTTTGAGCACTCTAATTTGTTCAAAGTAAACAGCCGCGACGGCCCGCCTCGGTGCGCGGCCGACCGTGAGGCCGACCGACACACGCCGGCGGTGGACGCACCGGCGAGAAGCCCCGCAGACGTGCCTGTCGTACCGCATTCGGTAGACCGACACCGCAGGACACAATTTCAACTACGAGCTTTTTAACCGCAACAACTTTAGTATATGCTATTGGAGCTGGAATTACCGCGGCTGCTGGCACCAGACTTGCCCTCCAATGGATCCTCATTAAAGGATTTAAAGTGTAATCATTCCGATCACGAGGCCTCGGACGAGTCCCGTATCGTTATTTTTCGTCACTACCTCCCCGTGCCGGGAGTGGGTAATTTGCGCGCCTGCTGCCTTCCGTGGATGTGGTAGCCGTTTCTCAGGCTCCCTCTCCGGAATCGAACCCTGATTCCCCGTTACCCGTGACAACCATGGTAGTCGCATAAACTACCATCGACAGTTGATAAGGCAGACATTTGAAAGATGCGTCGCCGGTGCTAGACCGTGCGATCAGCTCAAAGTTATCTAGAGTCATCTCGAATGGCGACGGACGGGGCGCGAACCCCGCCGCCGATTGGTTTTTGATCTAATAAAAGCATTCCTCCCGTTACCGGTCAGAACCTCGTTTGCATGTATTAGCTCTAGAATTGCCACAGTTATCCAAGTAACCGTGTACGATCTAAGGAACCAAAACTGATATATTGAGCCATTCGCGGTTTCACCTTAATTCGGCTTTTACTGAGACTTGCATGGCTTAGTCTTTGAGACAAGCATATGATTACTGGCAGGATCAACCAGGGAGCTGCACCACCGTCGGAGGGTTTTTAATCCTCCGAACGACAGAGGCCCGCCCTCGCGTAGAGGGCGCGGACAACACGGCGTTAAAGAACACGCGACGGAGTCACCCGCACGAGTCACGCTCATTATGCGTACCGCTATATTCTCCCGCTCGGCGACCGTCGCTAGACGAAAGCTCCGCGGGAAAATTTTTGCTTCAAACGAAGAAAGCGCGCGTAGGACGGCTCCCGCCCGAGAGAGAGAGACCGCACCCGCGACGACGCTATCGTCCGATTTATAATTCCCATTCGTAAAACGTGTACACCGAAAGCGCACGCCTTTGGCGAGGCAGACGGGGATAAAATCCTCCGCCTTTGCTTTTGAAAATTCTGCTCGCGCGGAACTCCAGAGTCAAAACATGAGCGCGAACGCCGCGCAGAAGCGGGCGTCACGTAGTTTCTCGCAAATAACACCGCCGACACGACCGATAGGCCGCCGCAGTTTGCGAACGCCGTGCATCGAGAGCCCGCCACACTCGGCGGGCACAAAGCTGTGCCGGGTCGCGTTCTCGCTCGGGACGGCGCCGAGCGCGGTGCGCCCGCTCCGACCCCTCGAAGGCGCGCAGGCGGCCGGGCCGTCGGGCCTCGGGCGGCTCGCGAAACCGGGCACAAGGCGCTCGGTCTCGGTAAATAAATTTACTTTCGTATTCGCATTTTGGAAATTTTAAATTATTTCATTTAATCGGTGATACCGACCGACCGTTCCCGGTGAGTTTAAAAAAACTTAATACAGAGGTACGTAGTTATTTCAAATTTACACAATAAGAACATATTTCAAATAAAAATAAAAACTTAACATATATATAATAATAATAATAATAAATAACTAACATAACTAACTAAATATATAACTAACAGATCGAGCGATTAGTCATAATAGAACCGATATAGTTTTACATGACAAATTTTTTAAAAATAACTTATATCATCGATGTCGCTATTCCGAATTCCTGTAATATTCAAAAATCTGTTAGTGAAAAAATAAGAAAATACACAGATTTAGGAAATGAGAAAAAAAGAATTTGGCATTCTCAGGCTATAAAAATATTACCATTCGTTATTTCGGCTACCGGCATTATACCTAGCTCTCTTATTAAAAATTTAGGCGTATTAGATCTATCAAAAAATTTATATATAAAGATGCAAAAGTCGGTCATTTTGAATACATGTAGGATAACAAAAGATTTTTTTAAATGTTTATGTTGAGGGATCTGTAGGATTTATTTATAGGCCCCGTTAGGAGTTCTACCGAGCCGAACCCTCCGATATGAAAATATCTGGAGTCGGTGAATTATTTTCCCATTTGATCTCTGTTGAGTTGACGCGTTGTTCTTGTATTGTTTTGTATTTATTTTACTTTTTTAAATTTAAATTCCATTGACAAAGATCAATTTTTTGCTAATAATTATTGGCAAAAAAATTTTATTGGCATACAATTTTATTGGCATAAAATTATATTGGCAGAAAATTTTATTGGCATCAAATTTTATTGGCAGAAAATTTTATTGGCATAAAATTTTATTGGCATAAAATTATATTGGCATAAATTTTATTGGCAAAAATTTTTGTCAACTTTTTGTCAATTTATCTATTTGCAAAAATTGTAATCGCACCTAACCTGACCTGACCTAACCTAACCTAACCTAACCTAACCTAACCTAACCTAACCTTACCTAACCTAACCTAACCTAACCTAACCTAACCTAACCTAACCTAACCTAACCAAACCTAACCTAACCTAACCTAACCAAACCTAACTTAACCTAACCTAACCTAACCTAACCTAACCTAACCTAACCTAACCTAACCTAACCTAACCTAACCTAACCTAACCTAACCTAACCTAACCTAACCTAACCTAACCTGATACATAAAGAAAATTCACCCGGCACCCACAAGACTAGGCAACATTTTAGAATTGTTATATTATATCATTTATTCTGTTGAGTTAAAAAAAAAAAACTTAATAGACGACATTGAAATTAAATCAAATAAATTCATATTTACACGTACATTTTTTAAAAATATATTCAATTAAAAATTAACATTTTTACCTCTACAAGAGTCCAAAAACACTCGTCTGTGAAGTGTAAAAAAATAATAATAAAATTTTACTTTTAAAACATATGTAAATAGGAGAAAAAAAATCATAACAAAACATATAAAGTGAAGAGATTTTTGTATATTTATACACAAGTACATACATACATACATACATACATACATACATACATACATACATACATACATACATACATACATACATACATACATGCATAGTAAGAAAACGATTTTAAAAGGGATTCGAATAAAACAAATTCACCGACTATTACAGACCGCGATGCGCCCGCTCCGACTCCTCGACTGCGCTCAGACGGACGCCCGGGCGGTCGGGCCTCTCGCGGAACCGGCCGCAGTAGCGCGAGCCGCGTCGCCTCATCTCCGGCCGTCTGCCCGACTGCTCACGCTCGGTCTCGAAAAAATAAATTTACCCTCGTCGCTCACGTCTTCTCACTATCGAAATGTTAAATTATACATACATACATACATACATACATACATACATACATACATACATACATACATACGTACATACGTACATACATACATACATACATACATACATGATAAGAAAACTAAAAAATAAACATTTTCACACTGAGGGCCATTAAGTGCGGCCCGTTTACTCCCGCCGTTTACCCGCGGCTACCACCCGAAATGAGATCCTCTCAGCTCCGCTCCGGTCCCAATGCTCCCGTAACATTTAAAATTTTTTATTCTACGCTACAAGAATGACGTTCCGAATTCGATTCCGAAATAAAAATCTATAAAAATAAATAAATTACAATTTCACATTGAGGGCCATTAAGTGCGGCCCGTTTACTCCCGCCGTTTACCCGCGGCTATCATCCGAAATGAGATCTTGGCAGCTCCGGTCCCAATGCTCCCGAAACCTTTAAATTTAATATTCTACACTAAGAATGGCGTTCCGAATTAGATTCTGAAATAAAATACGTCAAAAAAAAAGTTTTTTTTTTTTTTTCTTTTAAATCACACCGTGCCCGGGGCAAATGGCGTCATCGGGTGCGTCGCAGTTACTCCCGCCGTCCACCCGCGGCCGCTACTCGATATCAGATCCCACTCATCGCCGGCCCCGCTGCACCGAACCGCGGCTAAATTTATTATTCTACACTAAGAATGACGTTATGAGTTCGATTCTGAAATTTAAATAAAATAAATATTTTATTTTTAAATAAGAAAATTTTGAAAACACGTCGAGGGCCGTTAAGTGCGTCCCAGTTACTCCCGCGCTTTACCCGCGCCCGCCGCTCTGAATTGCATTCCCTCACCTCCTGACGAAAATGATTTTTTTAATTTATTAATTATCGAAGACAATATTAGCGATTTCTAAACGAAAATCTGAAACAGAAAAATCAGAAAAGGATACGGTCACATCTAGGACTGATTTTTTTTTTTATTATTTTGGTGATTTTTCTCTTTCAGATTTTCTTTTAGAATTCGCTAATATTATCTTCGATAATTAAATATTACAATATTAGGTTTTACTCAGTAAAGTTATTCCAAAAAATAAATAATTACTATTATTATATATAATTTTTATTCACACATAAATATGACACTTAGGTACACAGCATAAGAAGAATAATAACAAAAAACCTAATTTTCCCCGAAACCGCTACGCCATCTATCGTCTACAATGTTTTGAACTCATCAAAAGACGAAAAAAAGAAGAAAGGTTTGTGAATTTATTTCTTTTTTCGATATCATACTACAAGTCGTAAGTTGGGTTTCTATATTATATTGATCGGCGACCGGATAAATTATCAAAATGATAATTCATCACATATTTAAAAAGTTATGTAAAGTCATGGAAAGTGATGAAACAAAAACTTTTTTTTACTGGGTTAAGTAGGTTAGGTTAGGTCAGGTTAGGTTAGGTTGGGTTAGGTTAGGTTAGGTTAGGTTAGGTAAGGTTAGGTTAGGTTAGGTTTAAACAAATCATCGTTTTTAATGATTCTATATCACTTTTTAAAAGTGTGTTGAACAGTCACCGTGTTGAGTTAGCATGGAACCATATTGATCATAAATTTTATATATAATCATAATACATAGGGCGACTGAAGAAAGCCACACTAAGTTTATCGAAAACCGCCACGAGTGTCGATGAAATAAATAAATTAATTAAAATTAAAAGATAATTGATAAATGCAATCAGGTTGCATGATAAATCACCACAATGACAACAGAACACACATTGAAAAAGTGATATGAAGTCATTAAAAGTGATGAAACAAAAATTGGGTTAAATACTTATACTCGTAACCTATTCAACCTAGTTTTTGTTTCATCACTTTTCATGACCTCACATCGCCGTTTAAAGGTTTGTTGAATTTTAATTTTGACGATTTATCCGGTCACTAACCCCTAACCTAACCAGAATACGGGACACGTCTCCATCGTCTTTTTTTTTTCGAAAATTCGGTTAAAAAAAAAAAATAACATTCTGGAGGAGAACCACCACTTTCTTGCCCTGTTTTAGGTACTGACAGTACCCCTTCAGAGCAACAACTCGGAAACTGCTTTTAAATTTAACTGAAACAACAACTGAAACTGTAATGAAACATTCTTTATGAGCATTCTGGTAATCATGTACCGCTTCTGTTGCAGTTATCATCTGGGCTCGCTCCACATGAATTAACATACACTTTACGCATTGAAAGAGTCCATAAATTTTTTTTAAGGTTTTTTTATTCTCGCGGCTCTATGGACGTTACCCTTGGCTTTACCCATCGATTTATATATATTAGGCATGACCAATTACCACTCCCTAGAGACAAGTAGAGGTATTGCTTTGCTTAAATATTTTTTTCAACTAATAAACGATCACTTATCTAATAATGATATACTGGCCCAATTATTTTTTTT
>NW_028301430.1:12500-22500 GCF_061612785.1 Hesperophylax consimilis | reverse complement strand
TCTGGGTTTATCAGTGTTCCCAATGACTCGCGCACATGCTAGACTCCTTGGTCCGTGTTTCAAGACGGGTCCTGTGAGTGCCCAAAACAAAACCACCGCCGACCGGGACGCGTCCCGTCCGAGAGCGCGCCGCTAACGACGGACACCCGACGCGCGACACCCGCGACGCACTAGACGCCGGGGGCCACGCGAAGGACGCCGCTGCAGCGCGACGGACGCCCGCGAGGGGCGGACGCGATCCTCGTTCTCTACCGTCGCTGCGTAATGTACGCCGCGGCCGTGGACACCGCGGCTCCGCCTCGCAGAGCGAGACGGGTCAACCGCACGGCGCATTCGACCGCGGCGCGACGGGTCGCGGTGTTATACTAAGGGAGAAGTGCACGCGCTCCGGGAGCCTGACGGCGCACCCGCGCACCCACCGCCCCGACCCGAAAGCCGAAGGCGAAGGTTTGCGCGAGGCGCGAGCCCCGACGGAAGACACGATGAATCTCCCCGTTCGCTCGTTTGAGTTCCACAGGTTTACCCCTGAACGGTTTCACGTACTCTTTAACTCTCTCTTCAAAGTTCTTTTCAACTTTCCCTCACGGTACTTGTTCGCTATCGGTCTCGTGGTAGTATTTAGCCTTAGATGGAGTTTACCACCCACTTAGGGCTGCACTCTCAAGCAACCCGACTCTAGGGAGAGAGACCGTCGCGGCCGGCTACCGTCACCACGGGCCTGGCACCCTCTGCGGGTAAGCGGGCCCCGTTCAAGATGAACTTGGACAGGCAGCCGTGACTAATGACCGCGCGTGTATGTATAACTCTCCTCCCGAACGCTACATTTCCCGGCGGCCCGCCGGGGCCGCAGGATTCAGCGCTGGGCTCTTCCCGTTTCGCTCGCCGCTACTCGGGGAATCCTCGTTAGTTTCTTTTCCTCCGCTTACTGATATGCTTAAGTTCGGCGGGTGATCTCTCCTGATTTGAGGTCGACAACAAAAATTTTATAAATTCGAGAAGTACGCAAAGCAACAGTGTGCGCGTATTCTCGCCCGTGCAGACTCTGTCAAGCGGGCGCGAAACCGACGAGCGTCCGCGGAGGTGCGCGCGGCCGAGAGCGCGAAGATCGCCCCGGACAGCCGACCGCTCGCGCGGTAGACTGCCCAGTTTTCAGCGTCGTCGCTAGCTCAAGGCTCGCACGCGTTCCTCCGCGTTTGGTATAACGCAAGCGGAAATCGCGCGCATCGAGAGAGCACTTCGTCAAATTTAACCGGACGCCGAGGTCCCGGCGCGCGTCTCCGAGGAGACGACGCGCGCGGGCCCCGGCGACGCCGGCAACGCTCGCTCTGCGCGCCCACACGTCCGAGGACGGGGGCGAGAGAACAGTCTGGTCGCATTGTGTGCGCGACCCTCAAACAGGAGTGGTCCGTCGACAAACTACGTCTTGCTCGGACCGCAATGTGCGTTCGAAATGTCGATGCTCATGTGTCCTGCAGTTCACACTCTGACGCGCATTTAGCTGCGTTCTTCATCGACCCACGAGCCGAGTGATCCGCCGTTCAGGGTAATAATGATAAAACAAACATAAATAGATACGTTTTAGTTTTCGGTTTTTACAATTTGGTTTGCGTTTTCGAAATGTTTATAATTCCATTCGACAAAAAGATTAATTTTGTACCGCCGCCTTCACGGCGACGGGTAAAATTTCACCGGACGAGCGGATAGAGGACGGAGCCCTCCTCCGCTCGACGCCGGCGGTTCTCGGTTCGCATCGGCGCCCTAGGGCGATCTCCGACGCAGTAATTTAGCATTCGTTCGATTATGGTTTATATGTATAATATATGTTTTGTTTCATAATAATATTTCATATCATGGAAAGCACAAACATTAAACACAGGAAATGATCCTTCCGCAGGTTCACCTACGGAAACCTTGTTACGACTTTTACTTCCTCTAAATGATCAAATTCGGTCAAACTTTCCGACGCGTCGGATGCCCGTGAGAGCTTCCGCGCACCAGTCCGAAGACCTCACCAAATCATCCATCGGTAGTAGCGACGGGCGGTGTGTACAAAGGGCAGGGACGCAATCAACGCGAGCTGGTGACTCGCTTTTACTAGGAATTCCTCGTTCATGGGGGAGAATTGCAAACCCCAATCCCTATCACGAAGGGGTTTCATCGGGTTACCCGGGCCGTTAGGCCAAGGAGGACACGCTGATCCCTTCAGTGTAGCGCGCGTGCGGCCCAGGACATCTAAGGGCATCACAGACCTGCTATTGCTCAATCTCGTGCGGCTATATATACCGCCGGTCCCTCTAAGAAGATTTTCATTGTACGCCGGTAGTGAAGACCGCGAAACGCACGACCCCGACGCGCGAACGCCGAAGCCGCGCGCACACGGACCCTCGTGATACCGGTTGCACGTCTATTTAATAGGCTAGAGTTACGTTCGTTACCGGAATTAACCTGACAAATCGCTCCACCAACTAAGAGCGGCCATGCACCACCACCCACCGAATCGAGAAAGAGCTGTTAATCCGTCAATCCTTCCAGTGTCCGGGCCTGGTGAGTTTTCCCGTGTTGAGTCGAATTAAGCCGCAGGCTCCACTCCTGGTGGTGCCCTTCCGTCAATTCCTTTAAGTTTCAGCTTTGCAACCATACTCCCCCCGGAGCCCGAAAGCTTTGGTTTCCCGGGAGCTGCCCACCGGGTTAAAATTATGAAACTTCGGCGGATCGCTGGCTGGCATCATTTATGGTTAGAACTACAGCGGTATCTAATCGCCTTCGAACCTCTAACTTTCGTTCTTGATTAATGAAAACACCTTTGGCAAATGCTTTCGCTTTAGTCCGTCTTGCGACGATCCAAGAATTTCACCTCTAACGTCTCAATACGAATGCCCCCAGTCGTCCCTATTAATCATTACCTCTGGTATCAGAAAGCCAACAAAACAGAACCGAGGTCCTATTCTATTATTCCATGCGTACAATATTCAGGCAAGTGTTAGCCCGCTTTGAGCACTCTAATTTGTTCAAAGTAAACAGCCGCGACGGCCCGCCTCGGTGCGCGGCCGACCGTGAGGCCGACCGACACACGCCGGCGGTGGACGCACCGGCGAGAAGCCCCGCAGACGTGCCTGTCGTACCGCATTCGGTAGACCGACACCGCAGGACACAATTTCAACTACGAGCTTTTTAACCGCAACAACTTTAGTATATGCTATTGGAGCTGGAATTACCGCGGCTGCTGGCACCAGACTTGCCCTCCAATGGATCCTCATTAAAGGATTTAAAGTGTAATCATTCCGATCACGAGGCCTCGGACGAGTCCCGTATCGTTATTTTTCGTCACTACCTCCCCGTGCCGGGAGTGGGTAATTTGCGCGCCTGCTGCCTTCCGTGGATGTGGTAGCCGTTTCTCAGGCTCCCTCTCCGGAATCGAACCCTGATTCCCCGTTACCCGTGACAACCATGGTAGTCGCATAAACTACCATCGACAGTTGATAAGGCAGACATTTGAAAGATGCGTCGCCGGTGCTAGACCGTGCGATCAGCTCAAAGTTATCTAGAGTCATCTCGAATGGCGACGGACGGGGCGCGAACCCCGCCGCCGATTGGTTTTTGATCTAATAAAAGCATTCCTCCCGTTACCGGTCAGAACCTCGTTTGCATGTATTAGCTCTAGAATTGCCACAGTTATCCAAGTAACCGTGTACGATCTAAGGAACCAAAACTGATATATTGAGCCATTCGCGGTTTCACCTTAATTCGGCTTTTACTGAGACTTGCATGGCTTAGTCTTTGAGACAAGCATATGATTACTGGCAGGATCAACCAGGGAGCTGCACCACCGTCGGAGGGTTTTTAATCCTCCGAACGACAGAGGCCCGCCCTCGCGTAGAGGGCGCGGACAACACGGCGTTAAAGAACACGCGACGGAGTCACCCGCACGAGTCACGCTCATTATGCGTACCGCTATATTCTCCCGCTCGGCGACCGTCGCTAGACGAAAGCTCCGCGGGAAAATTTTTGCTTCAAACGAAGAAAGCGCGCGTAGGACGGCTCCCGCCCGAGAGAGAGAGACCGCACCCGCGACGACGCTATCGTCCGATTTATAATTCCCATTCGTAAAACGTGTACACCGAAAGCGCACGCCTTTGGCGAGGCAACAGTGAGACGGGGATAAAATCCTCCGCCTTTGCTTTTGAAAATTCTGCTCGCGCGGAACTCCAGAGTCAAAACATGAGCGCGAACGCCGCGCAGAAGCGGGCGTCACGTAGTTTCTCGCAAATAACACCGCCGACACGACCGATAGGCCGCCGCAGTTTGCGAACGCCGTGCATCGAGAGCCCGCCACACTCGGCGGGCACAAAGCTGTGCCGGGTCGCGTTCTCGCTCGGGACGGCGCCGAGCGCGGTGCGCCCGCTCCGACCCCTCGAAGGCGCGCAGGCGGCCGGGCCGTCGGGCCTCGGGCGGCTCGCGAAACCGGGCACAAGGCGCTCGGTCTCGGTAAATAAATTTACTTTCGTATTCGCATTTTGGAAATTTTAAATTATTTCATTTAATCGGTGATACCGACCGACCGTTCCCGGTGAGTTTAAAAAAACTTAATACAGAGGTACGTAGTTATTTCAAATTTACACAATAAGAACATATTTCAAATAAAAATAAAAACTTAACATATATAATAATAATAATAATAAATAACTAACATAACTAACTAAATATATAACTAACAGATCGAGCGATTAGTCATAATAGAACCGATATAGTTTTACATGACAAATTTTTTAAAAATAACTTATATCATCGATGTCGCTATTCCGAATTCCTGTAATATTCAAAAATCTGTTAGTGAAAAAATAAGAAAATACACAGATTTAGGAAATGAGAAAAAAAGAATTTGGCATTCTCAGGCTATAAAAATATTACCATTCGTTATTTCGGCTACCGGCATTATACCTAGCTCTCTTATTAAAAATTTAGGCGTATTAGATCTATCAAAAAATTTATATATAAAGATGCAAAAGTCGGTCATTTTGAATACATGTAGGATAACAAAAGATTTTTTTAAATGTTTATGTTGAGGGATCTGTAGGATTTATTTATAGGCCCCGTTAGGAGTTCTACCGAGCCGAACCCTCCGATATGAAAATATCTGGAGTCGGTGAATTATTTTCCCATTTGATCTCTGTTGAGTTGACGCGTTGTTCTTGTATTGTTTTGTATTTATTTTACTTTTTTAAATTTAAATTCCATTGACAAAGATCAATTTTTTGCTAATAATTATTGGCAAAAAAATTTTATTGGCATACAATTTTATTGGCATAAAATTATATTGGCAGAAAATTTTATTGGCATCAAATTTTATTGGCAGAAAATTTTATTGGCATAAAATTTTATTGGCATAAAATTATATTGGCATAAATTTTATTGGCAAAAATTTTTGTCAACTTTTTGTCAATTTATCTATTTGCAAAAATTGTAATCGCACCTAACCTGACCTGACCTAACCTAACCTAACCTAACCTAACCTAACCTAACCTAACCTTACCTAACCTAACCTAACCTAACCTAACCTAACCTAACCTAACCTAACCAAACCTAACCTAACCTAACCTAACCAAACCTAACTTAACCTAACCTAACCTAACCTAACCTAACCTAACCTAACCTAACCTAACCTAACCTAACCTAACCTAACCTAACCTAACCTAACCTAACCTAACCTAACCTAACCTGATACATAAAGAAAATTCACCCGGCACCCACAAGACTAGGCAACATTTTAGAATTGTTATATTATATCATTTATTCTGTTGAGTTAAAAAAAAAAAACTTAATAGACGACATTGAAATTAAATCAAATAAATTCATATTTACACGTACATTTTTTAAAAATATATTCAATTAAAAATTAACATTTTTACCTCTACAAGAGTCCAAAAACACTCGTCTGTGAAGTGTAAAAAAATAATAATAAAATTTTACTTTTAAAACATATGTAAATAGGAGAAAAAAAAAATCATAACAAAACATATAAAGTGAAGAGATTTTTGTATATTTATACACAAGTACATACATACATACATACATACATACATACATACATACATACATACATACATACATACATACATACATACATACATGCATAGTAAGAAAACGATTTTAAAAGGGATTCGAATAAAACAAATTCACCGACTATTACAGACCGCGATGCGCCCGCTCCGACTCCTCGACTGCGCTCAGACGGACGCCCGGGCGGTCGGGCCTCTCGCGGAACCGGCCGCAGTAGCGCGAGCCGCGTCGCCTCATCTCCGGCCGTCTGCCCGACTGCTCACGCTCGGTCTCGAAAAAATAAATTTACCCTCGTCGCTCACGTCTTCTCACTATCGAAATGTTAAATTATACATACATACATACATACATACATACATACATACATACATACATACATACATACGTACATACGTACATACATACATACATACATACATACATGATAAGAAAACTAAAAAATAAACATTTTCACACTGAGGGCCATTAAGTGCGGCCCGTTTACTCCCGCCGTTTACCCGCGGCTACCACCCGAAATGAGATCCTCTCAGCTCCGCTCCGGTCCCAATGCTCCCGTAACATTTAAAATTTTTTATTCTACGCTACAAGAATGACGTTCCGAATTCGATTCCGAAATAAAAATCTATAAAAATAAATAAATTACAATTTCACATTGAGGGCCATTAAGTGCGGCCCGTTTACTCCCGCCGTTTACCCGCGGCTATCATCCGAAATGAGATCTTGGCAGCTCCGGTCCCAATGCTCCCGAAACCTTTAAATTTAATATTCTACACTAAGAATGGCGTTCCGAATTAGATTCTGAAATAAAATACGTCAAAAAAAAAGTTTTTTTTTTTTTTTCTTTTAAATCACACCGTGCCCGGGGCAAATGGCGTCATCGGGTGCGTCGCAGTTACTCCCGCCGTCCACCCGCGGCCGCTACTCGATATCAGATCCCACTCATCGCCGGCCCCGCTGCACCGAACCGCGGCTAAATTTATTATTCTACACTAAGAATGACGTTATGAGTTCGATTCTGAAATTTAAATAAAATAAATATTTTATTTTTAAATAAGAAAATTTTGAAAACACGTCGAGGGCCGTTAAGTGCGTCCCAGTTACTCCCGCGCTTTACCCGCGCCCGCCGCTCTGAATTGCATTCCCTCACCTCCTGACGAAAATGATTTTTTTAATTTATTAATTATCGAAGACAATATTAGCGATTTCTAAACGAAAATCTGAAACAGAAAAATCAGAAAAGGATACGGTCACATCTAGGACTGATTTTTTTTTTTATTATTTTGGTGATTTTTCTCTTTCAGATTTTCTTTTAGAATTCGCTAATATTATCTTCGATAATTAAATATTACAATATTAGGTTTTACTCAGTAAAGTTATTCCAAAAAATAAATAATTACTATTATTATATATAATTTTTATTCACACATAAATATGACACTTAGGTACACAGCATAAGAAGAATAATAACAAAAAACCTAATTTTCCCCGAAACCGCTACGCCATCTATCGTCTACAATGTTTTGAACTCATCAAAAGACGAAAAAAAGAAGAAAGGTTTGTGAATTTATTTCTTTTTTCGATATCATACTACAAGTCGTAAGTTGGGTTTCTATATTATATTGATCGGCGACCGGATAAATTATCAAAATGATAATTCATCACATATTTAAAAAGTTATGTAAAGTCATGGAAAGTGATGAAACAAAAACTTTTTTTTACTGGGTTAAGTAGGTTAGGTTAGGTCAGGTTAGGTTAGGTTGGGTTAGGTTAGGTTAGGTTAGGTTAGGTAAGGTTAGGTTAGGTTAGGTTTAAACAAATCATCGTTTTTAATGATTCTATATCACTTTTTAAAAGTGTGTTGAACAGTCACCGTGTTGAGTTAGCATGGAACCATATTGATCATAAATTTTATATATAATCATAATACATAGGGCGACTGAAGAAAGCCACACTAAGTTTATCGAAAACCGCCACGAGTGTCGATGAAATAAATAAATTAATTAAAATTAAAAGATAATTGATAAATGCAATCAGGTTGCATGATAAATCACCACAATGACAACAGAACACACATTGAAAAAGTGATATGAAGTCATTAAAAGTGATGAAACAAAAATTGGGTTAAATACTTATACTCGTAACCTATTCAACCTAGTTTTTGTTTCATCACTTTTCATGACCTCACATCGCCGTTTAAAGGTTTGTTGAATTTTAATTTTGACGATTTATCCGGTCACTAACCCCTAACCTAACCAGAATACGGGACACGTCTCCATCGTCTTTTTTTTTTCGAAAATTCGGTTAAAAAAAAAAAATAACATTCTGGAGGAGAACCACCACTTTCTTGCCCTGTTTTAGGTACTGACAGTACCCCTTCAGAGCAACAACTCGGAAACTGCTTTTAAATTTAACTGAAACAACAACTGAAACTGTAATGAAACATTCTTTATGAGCATTCTGGTAATCATGTACCGCTTCTGTTGCAGTTATCATCTGGGCTCGCTCCACATGAATTAACATACACTTTACGCATTGAAAGAGTCCATAAATTTTTTTTAAGGTTTTTTTATTCTCGCGGCTCTATGGACGTTACCCTTGGCTTTACCCATCGATTTATATATATTAGGCATGACCAATTACCACTCCCTAGAGACAAGTAGAGGTATTGCTTTGCTTAAATATTTTTTTCAACTAATAAACGATCACTTATCTAATAATGATATACTGGCCCAATTATTTTTTTTTTGTACCAGAGTCTCACTCTCGAGGACGTCATAACAATGACGTATTCTATATAGTAGAGCGAGCCGCACTAATTTATTTATAAACTCACGAGAGCTACGTGCTTTTTGAATGCGGTAGATAAAAAAATAGATTTATTTTTTGTGTCCTATAGCGCATTTGCGAGATTTTTGGAATTGCATATACACTGCATAAATGGTACAATTATGGCTATTTTACTTGTAATTGTTATAAATAAATGTACAAATTATATAAATAAATACATACCTAACCCCCGTTTCTTATTTTCGGCATTCGGAGTGGTTGAGGGTGCAATGGCAAGGCCATTTCCTGGTTATCAGCTGAAAACGGGATACGCCGAGCAGTATCTTGTTCTGATCCAACTTCACTGTCTGAGTCAATGGTCAATTGTTCCCTGTGGGACTTCCTTTTTAGAGGGTCAAGCAGTAGGCGATGTGGAGGAAATTAGTTCCTGAATCTTTTTCATAAGGTTTTCCGCACCAGACGCCATTTACACTGAAAAATGTCAAGACAATTGAAGAAAAGTCAAAATTAAAAGTAAAAAAACGTTTTGGAGCAAATTCAAAATAATATAAAAACAATCCATGGAAACCAAAGCACACGTGGTGTGAAAAAATATCCTAAACAAACGACGTCACAGAAGATTGTTTTCTTGGAAGTTTCTAGAACTGAAAAAAAAATCACTGTTTTTAACGGAAAAAAGTATGAGCGATGGAGGATCGAACGGATAACTGTATTTGGATTGTTGATTCAGAAGGAAAAGGACAAAAATAGGTACACAATCTTAACAAACACTACGTAGCACAGAAACCACTCGTAAAAACGGGCAATAGCGCGTTTTTGAACAAAAGAAATACACTGTTGGGTTGTAAATAATAGCACTGTTAATATAGTCGTAAGATAGTATTAAAAAAAAACAAAATTTTCGTAATTTTCGGGAGTACCGGAGACTATGCGACTGTTCTAGCGAGAAAACATTAATGCTGTTTAATGTGTAACCAAGACAACAAACACATCAATGACATTTGAAAAGCGTACAAAATAAAATAAAAATTCATAGGCATTTCTAGGTAGATACTTATTAGTACTTATTCCTTTACATGTATAATACAAATCGTACCTTTTCATTAATTTAAGTATTATTTTCAGAATTGAAACTGATTGTAATAAAGCGGTAAAT
>NW_028301430.1:0-10000 GCF_061612785.1 Hesperophylax consimilis | reverse complement strand
ATCTCCGCGTATCCCTCACCTGAATTTTCAAGGTCCGAGGGGCCGATCCGGACACCGCCGCATCGGCGATGCTCTTCGCGTCCCGAGCCCTATCTCCCCGCTATGGGATTCCAGGGCGCTCGAACGCTCAGGCAGAAAAGATAACTCTCTCCGGATCTCCCGTCGGCGTCTTCAGGCCACTTTGGGTTACCCCGACGAACTCTCTTGCGAGGGAACGATTTTTAAGACGGTTCCGCAGCCGGGTTCCGGAACTGCAACCGGATTCCCTTTCGCCCGACGGGTGTACTTTTAAGAAAACAATCTTTAGTAAAATCGTATAACTTTACACCATCATCAACATCGGATTTCTCCTAGGGCTTAGGATCGACTAACTCGCGTGCAACGGCTGTTAACGCGAAACCCTTCTCCACATCAGCCCTCAAGGACCTCGCTTGAGTATTTGCTACTACCACCAAGATCTGCGCCGACGGAGGCTCCAGGCGGGCTCACGCCCAGACCCTTCTGCGCACACCGCCGCGGCCATCCTACTCGTTGCGGCTTCAAAACGATCGCACGGCCGGAGCCGCACGAACGCCCCGCTTGCCTGCAACGGTCGAGTATAGGCTGAACGCTACAGCGCCATCCATTTTCAGGGCTGGTTGCTTCGGCAGGTGAGTTGTTACACACTCCTTAGCGGATTCCGACTTCCATGGCCACCGTCCTGCTGTCCTGAGCGACCAACGCCTTTTATGGTATCCGATGAGCGTTCATTGGGCGCCTTAACTCGACGTTTGGTTCATCCCACAGCGCCAGTTCTGCTTACCAAAATTGGCCCACTTGGCACTCCCATCCGAGCTCCTACTTCATCTTCGAGCAAGAAGGAGATCTCACCCATTTAAAGTTTGAGAATAGGTTGAGGCCATTTCGGCCCCAATGCCTCTAATCATTCGCTTTACCGGATGAGACTGTGCGAATGGCGGTCCGAAAACCGTCATGTTTCTCGAGCGCCAGCTATCCTGAGGGAAACTTCGGATGGAACCAGCTATTAGATAGTTCGATTAGTCTTTCGCCCCTATACCCAGTTCGGACGATCGATTTGCACGTCAGAATCGCTTCGGTCCTCCATCAGGGTTTCCCCTGACTTCGACCTGACCAGGCATAGTTCACCATCTTTCGGGTCCCAGCGTGTACGCTCTCAGTGCGTCTCGATAATCGCACGGGGGCTTTCTCGAAACGCCTCGGGAATGCGGCGGGGCGTCTGACGACGCCCGCGCATCTTCCCTGCGACCGGCTCGAGGCCGGCCTTTCACTTTCATTTCGCCTCTGGGTTTATCAGTGTTCCCAATGACTCGCGCACATGCTAGACTCCTTGGTCCGTGTTTCAAGACGGGTCCTGTGAGTGCCCAAAACAAAACCACCGCCGACCGGGACGCGTCCCGTCCGAGAGCGCGCCGCTAACGACGGACACCCGACGCGCGACACCCGCGACGCACTAGACGCCGGGGGCCACGCGAAGGACGCCGCTGCAGCGCGACGGACGCCCGCGAGGGGCGGACGCGATCCTCGTTCTCTACCGTCGCTGCGTAATGTACGCCGCGGCCGTGGACACCGCGGCTCCGCCTCGCAGAGCGAGACGGGTCAACCGCACGGCGCATTCGACCGCGGCGCGACGGGTCGCGGTGTTATACTAAGGGAGAAGTGCACGCGCTCCGGGAGCCTGACGGCGCACCCGCGCACCCACCGCCCCGACCCGAAAGCCGAAGGCGAAGGTTTGCGCGAGGCGCGAGCCCCGACGGAAGACACGATGAATCTCCCCGTTCGCTCGTTTGAGTTCCACAGGTTTACCCCTGAACGGTTTCACGTACTCTTTAACTCTCTCTTCAAAGTTCTTTTCAACTTTCCCTCACGGTACTTGTTCGCTATCGGTCTCGTGGTAGTATTTAGCCTTAGATGGAGTTTACCACCCACTTAGGGCTGCACTCTCAAGCAACCCGACTCTAGGGAGAGAGACCGTCGCGGCCGGCTACCGTCACCACGGGCCTGGCACCCTCTGCGGGTAAGCGGGCCCCGTTCAAGATGAACTTGGACAGGCAGCCGTGACTAATGACCGCGCGTGTATGTATAACTCTCCTCCCGAACGCTACATTTCCCGGCGGCCCGCCGGGGCCGCAGGATTCAGCGCTGGGCTCTTCCCGTTTCGCTCGCCGCTACTCGGGGAATCCTCGTTAGTTTCTTTTCCTCCGCTTACTGATATGCTTAAGTTCGGCGGGTGATCTCTCCTGATTTGAGGTCGACAACAAAAATTTTATAAATTCGAGAAGTACGCAAAGCAACAGTGTGCGCGTATTCTCGCCCGTGCAGACTCTGTCAAGCGGGCGCGAAACCGACGAGCGTCCGCGGAGGTGCGCGCGGCCGAGAGCGCGAAGATCGCCCCGGACAGCCGACCGCTCGCGCGGTAGACTGCCCAGTTTTCAGCGTCGTCGCTAGCTCAAGGCTCGCACGCGTTCCTCCGCGTTTGGTATAACGCAAGCGGAAATCGCGCGCATCGAGAGAGCACTTCGTCAAATTTAACCGGACGCCGAGGTCCCGGCGCGCGTCTCCGAGGAGACGACGCGCGCGGGCCCCGGCGACGCCGGCAACGCTCGCTCTGCGCGCCCACACGTCCGAGGACGGGGGCGAGAGAACAGTCTGGTCGCATTGTGTGCGCGACCCTCAAACAGGAGTGGTCCGTCGACAAACTACGTCTTGCTCGGACCGCAATGTGCGTTCGAAATGTCGATGCTCATGTGTCCTGCAGTTCACACTCTGACGCGCATTTAGCTGCGTTCTTCATCGACCCACGAGCCGAGTGATCCGCCGTTCAGGGTAATAATGATAAAACAAACATAAATAGATACGTTTTAGTTTTCGGTTTTTACAATTTGGTTTGCGTTTTCGAAATGTTTATAATTCCATTCGACAAAAAGATTAATTTTGTACCGCCGCCTTCACGGCGACGGGTAAAATTTCACCGGACGAGCGGATAGAGGACGGAGCCCTCCTCCGCTCGACGCCGGCGGTTCTCGGTTCGCATCGGCGCCCTAGGGCGATCTCCGACGCAGTAATTTAGCATTCGTTCGATTATGGTTTATATGTATAATATATGTTTTGTTTCATAATAATATTTCATATCATGGAAAGCACAAACATTAAACACAGGAAATGATCCTTCCGCAGGTTCACCTACGGAAACCTTGTTACGACTTTTACTTCCTCTAAATGATCAAATTCGGTCAAACTTTCCGACGCGTCGGATGCCCGTGAGAGCTTCCGCGCACCAGTCCGAAGACCTCACCAAATCATCCATCGGTAGTAGCGACGGGCGGTGTGTACAAAGGGCAGGGACGCAATCAACGCGAGCTGGTGACTCGCTTTTACTAGGAATTCCTCGTTCATGGGGGAGAATTGCAAACCCCAATCCCTATCACGAAGGGGTTTCATCGGGTTACCCGGGCCGTTAGGCCAAGGAGGACACGCTGATCCCTTCAGTGTAGCGCGCGTGCGGCCCAGGACATCTAAGGGCATCACAGACCTGCTATTGCTCAATCTCGTGCGGCTATATATACCGCCGGTCCCTCTAAGAAGATTTTCATTGTACGCCGGTAGTGAAGACCGCGAAACGCACGACCCCGACGCGCGAACGCCGAAGCCGCGCGCACACGGACCCTCGTGATACCGGTTGCACGTCTATTTAATAGGCTAGAGTTACGTTCGTTACCGGAATTAACCTGACAAATCGCTCCACCAACTAAGAGCGGCCATGCACCACCACCCACCGAATCGAGAAAGAGCTGTTAATCCGTCAATCCTTCCAGTGTCCGGGCCTGGTGAGTTTTCCCGTGTTGAGTCGAATTAAGCCGCAGGCTCCACTCCTGGTGGTGCCCTTCCGTCAATTCCTTTAAGTTTCAGCTTTGCAACCATACTCCCCCCGGAGCCCGAAAGCTTTGGTTTCCCGGGAGCTGCCCACCGGGTTAAAATTATGAAACTTCGGCGGATCGCTGGCTGGCATCATTTATGGTTAGAACTACAGCGGTATCTAATCGCCTTCGAACCTCTAACTTTCGTTCTTGATTAATGAAAACACCTTTGGCAAATGCTTTCGCTTTAGTCCGTCTTGCGACGATCCAAGAATTTCACCTCTAACGTCTCAATACGAATGCCCCCAGTCGTCCCTATTAATCATTACCTCTGGTATCAGAAAGCCAACAAAACAGAACCGAGGTCCTATTCTATTATTCCATGCGTACAATATTCAGGCAAGTGTTAGCCCGCTTTGAGCACTCTAATTTGTTCAAAGTAAACAGCCGCGACGGCCCGCCTCGGTGCGCGGCCGACCGTGAGGCCGACCGACACACGCCGGCGGTGGACGCACCGGCGAGAAGCCCCGCAGACGTGCCTGTCGTACCGCATTCGGTAGACCGACACCGCAGGACACAATTTCAACTACGAGCTTTTTAACCGCAACAACTTTAGTATATGCTATTGGAGCTGGAATTACCGCGGCTGCTGGCACCAGACTTGCCCTCCAATGGATCCTCATTAAAGGATTTAAAGTGTAATCATTCCGATCACGAGGCCTCGGACGAGTCCCGTATCGTTATTTTTCGTCACTACCTCCCCGTGCCGGAGTGGGTAATTTGCGCGCCTGCTGCCTTCCGTGGATGTGGTAGCCGTTTCTCAGGCTCCCTCTCCGGAATCGAACCCTGATTCCCCGTTACCCGTGACAACCATGGTAGTCGCATAAACTACCATCGACAGTTGATAAGGCAGACATTTGAAAGATGCGTCGCCGGTGCTAGACCGTGCGATCAGCTCAAAGTTATCTAGAGTCATCTCGAATGGCGACGGACGGGGCGCGAACCCCGCCGCCGATTGGTTTTTGATCTAATAAAAGCATTCCTCCCGTTACCGGTCAGAACCTCGTTTGCATGTATTAGCTCTAGAATTGCCACAGTTATCCAAGTAACCGTGTACGATCTAAGGAACCAAAACTGATATATTGAGCCATTCGCGGTTTCACCTTAATTCGGCTTTTACTGAGACTTGCATGGCTTAGTCTTTGAGACAAGCATATGATTACTGGCAGGATCAACCAGGGAGCTGCACCACCGTCGGAGGGTTTTTAATCCTCCGAACGACAGAGGCCCGCCCTCGCGTAGAGGGCGCGGACAACACGGCGTTAAAGAACACGCGACGGAGTCACCCGCACGAGTCACGCTCATTATGCGTACCGCTATATTCTCCCGCTCGGCGACCGTCGCTAGACGAAAGCTCCGCGGGAAAATTTTTGCTTCAAACGAAGAAAGCGCGCGTAGGACGGCTCCCGCCCGAGAGAGAGAGACCGCACCCGCGACGACGCTATCGTCCGATTTATAATTCCCATTCGTAAAACGTGTACACCGAAAGCGCACGCCTTTGGCGAGGCAACAGTGAGACGGGGATAAAATCCTCCGCCTTTGCTTTTGAAAATTCTGCTCGCGCGGAACTCCAGAGTCAAACATGAGCGCGAACGCCGCGCAGAAGCGGGCGTCACGTAGTTTCTCGCAAATAACACCGCCGACACGACCGATAGGCCGCCGCAGTTTGCGAACGCCGTGCATCGAGAGCCCGCCACACTCGGCGGGCACAAAGCTGTGCCGGGTCGCGTTCTCGCTCGGGACGGCGCCGAGCGCGGTGCGCCCGCTCCGACCCCTCGAAGGCCGCAGGCGGCCGGGCCGTCGGGCCTCGGGCGGCTCGCGAAACCGGGCACAAGGCGCTCGGTCTCGGTAAATAAATTTACTTTCGTATTCGCATTTTGGAAATTTTAAATTATTTCATTTAATCGGTGATACCGACCGACCGTTCCCGGTGAGTTTAAAAAAACTTAATACAGAGGTACGTAGTTATTTCAAATTTACACAATAAGAACATATTTCAAATAAAAATAAAAACTTAACATATATATAATAATAATAATAATAAATAACTAACATAACTAACTAAATATATAACTAACAGATCGAGCGATTAGTCATAATAGACCGATATAGTTTTACATGACAAATTTTTTAAAAATAACTTATATCATCGATGTCGCTATTCCCGAATTCCTGTAATATTCAAAAATCTGTTAGTGAAAAAATAAGAAAATACACAGATTTAGGAAATGAGAAAAAAAGAATTTGGCATTCTCAGGCTATAAAAATATTACCATTCGTTATTTCGGCTACCGGCATTATACCTAAGCTCTCTTATTAAAAATTTAGGCGTATTAGATCTATCAAAAAATTTATATATAAAGATGCAAAAGTCGGTCATTTTGAATACATGTAGGATAACAAAAGATTTTTTTAAATGTTTATGTTGAGGGATCTGTAGGATTTATTTATAGGCCCCGTTAGGAGTTCTACCGAGCCGAACCCTCCGATATGAAAATATCTGAGTCGGTGAATTATTTTCCCATTTGATCTCTGTTGAGTTGACGCGTTGTTCTTGTATTGTTTTGTATTTATTTTACTTTTTTAAATTTAAATTCCATTGACAAAGATCAATTTTTTGCTAATAATTATTGGCAAAAAAATTTTATTGGCATACAATTTTATTGGCATAAAATTATATTGGCAGAAAATTTTATTGGCATCAAATTTTATTGGCAGAAAATTTTATTGGCATAAAATTTTATTGGCATAAAATTATATTGGCATAAATTTTATTGGCAAAATTTTTGTCAACTTTTTGTCAATTTATCTATTTGCAAAAATTGTAATCGCACCTAACCTGACCTGACCTAACCTAACCTAACCTAACCTAACCTAACCTACCTAACCTTACCTAACCTAACCTAACCTAACCTAACCTAACCTAACCTAACCTAACCAAACCTAACCTAACCTAACCTAACCAACCTAACTTAACCTAACCTAACCTAACCTAACCTAACCTAACCTAACCTAACCTAACCTAACCTAACCTAACCTAACCTAACCTAACCTAACCTAACCTAACTAACCTAACCTGATACATAAAGAAAATTCACCCGGCACCCACAAGACTAGGCAACATTTTAGAATTGTTATATTATATCATTTATTCTGTTGAGTTAAAAAAAAAAAAACTTAATAGACGACATTGAAATTAAATCAAATAAATTCATATTTACACGTACATTTTTTAAAAATATATTCAATTAAAAATTAACATTTTTACCCTCTACAAGAGTCCAAAAACACTCGTCTGTGAAGTGTAAAAAAATAATAATAAAATTTTACTTTTAAAACATATGTAAATAGGAGAAAAAAAAAATCATAACAAAACATATAAAGTGAAGAGATTTTTGTATATTTATACACAAGTACATACATACATACATACATACATACATACATACATACATACATACATACATACATACATACATACATACATACATGCATAGTAAGAAAACGATTTTAAAAGGGATTCGAATAAAACAAATTCACCGACTATTACAGACCGCGATGCGCCCGCTCCGACTCCTCGACTGCGCTCAGACGGACGCCCGGGCGGTCGGGCCTCTCGCGGAACCGGCCGCAGTAGCGCGAGCCGCGTCGCCTCATCTCCGGCCGTCTGCCCGACTGCTCACGCTCGGTCTCGAAAAAATAAATTTACCCTCGTCGCTCACGTCTTCTCACTATCGAAATGTTAAATTATACATACATACATACATACATACATACATACATACATACATACATACATACATACGTACATACGTACATACATACATACATACATACATACATGATAAGAAAACTAAAAATAAACATTTTCACACTGAGGGCCATTAAGTGCGGCCCGTTTACTCCCGCCGTTTACCCGCGGCTACCACCCGAAATGAGATCCTCTCAGCTCCGCTCCGGTCCCAATGCTCCCGTAACATTTAAAATTTTTTATTCTACGCTACAAGAATGACGTTCCGAATTCGATTCCGAAATAAAAATCTATAAAAATAAATAAATTACAATTTCACATTGAGGGCCATTAAGTGCGGCCCGTTTACTCCCGCCGTTTACCCGCGGCTATCATCCGAAATGAGATCTTGGCAGCTCCGGTCCCAATGCTCCCGAAACCTTTAAATTTAATATTCTACACTAAGAATGGCGTTCCGAATTAGATTCTGAAATAAAATACGTCAAAAAAAAGTTTTTTTTTTTTTTTCTTTTAAATCACACCGTGCCCGGGGCAAATGGCGTCATCGGGTGCGTCGCAGTTACTCCCGCCGTCCACCCGCGGCCGCTACTCGATATCAGATCCCACTCATCGCCGGCCCCGCTGCACCGAACCGCGGCTAAATTTATTATTCTACACTAAGAATGACGTTATGAGTTCGATTCTGAAATTTAAATAAAATAAATATTTTATTTTTAAATAAGAAAATTTTGAAAACACGTCGAGGGCCGTTAAGTGCGTCCCAGTTACTCCCGCGCTTTACCCGCGCCCGCCGCTCTGAATTGCATTCCCTCACCTCCTGACGAAAATGATTTTTTTAATTTATTAATTATCGAAGACAATATTAGCGATTTCTAAACGAAAATCTGAAACAGAAAAATCAGAAAAGGATACGGTCACATCTAGGACTGATTTTTTTTTTTATTATTTTGGTGATTTTTCTCTTTCAGATTTTCTTTTAGAATTCGCTAATATTATCTTCGATAATTAAATATTACAATATTAGGTTTTACTCAGTAAAGTTATTCCAAAAAATAAATAATTACTATTATTATATATAATTTTTTATTCACACATAAATATGACACTTAGGTACACAGCATAAGAAGAATAATAACAAAAAACCTAATTTCCCCCGAAACCGCTACGCCATCTATCGTCTACAATGTTTTGAACTCATCAAAAAGACGAAAAAAAGAAGAAAGGTTTGTGAATTTATTTCTTTTTTCGATATCATACTACAAGTCGTAAGTTGGGTTTCTATATTATATTGATCGGCGACCGGATAAATTATCAAAATGATAATTCATCACATATTTAAAAAGTTATGTAAAGTCATGGAAAGTGATGAAACCAAAAACTTTTTTTTACTGGGTTAAGTAGGTTAGGTTAGGTCAGGTTAGGTTAGGTTGGGTTAGGTTAGGTTTAGGTTAGGTTAGGTAAGGTTAGGTTAGGTTAGGTTTAAACAAATCATCGTTTTTAATGATTCTATATCACTTTTTAAAAGTGTGTTGAACAGTCACCGTGTTGAGTTAGCATGGAACCATATTGATCATAAATTTTATATATATCATAATACATAGGGCGACTGAAGAAAGCCACACTAAGTTTATCGAAAACCGCCACGAGTGTCGATGAAATAAATAAATTAATTAAAATTAAAAGATAATTGATAAATGCAATCAGGTTGCATGATAAATCACCACAATGACAACAGAACACACATTGAAAAAGTGATATGAAGTCATTAAAAGTGATGAAACAAAAATTTGGGTTAAATACTTATACTCGTAACCTATTCAACCTAGTTTTTGTTTCATCACTTTTCATGACCTCACATCGCCGTTTAAAGGTTTGTTGAATTTTAATTTTGACGATTTATCCGGTCACTAACCCCTAACCTAACCAGAATACGGGACACGTCTCCATCGTCTTTTTTTTTTTCGAAAATTCGGTTAAAAAAAAAAAATAACATTCTGGAGGAGAACCACCACTTTCTTGCCCTGTTTTAGGTACTGACAGTACCCCCTTCAGAGCAACAACTCGGAAACTGCTTTTAAATTTAACTGAAACAACAACTGAAACTGTAATGAAACATTCTTTATGAGCATTCTGGTAATCATGTACCGCTTCTGTTGCAGTTATCATCTTGGCTCGCTCCACATGAATTAACATACACTTTACGCATTGAAAGAGTCCATAAATTTTTTTTAAGGTTTTTTTATTCTCGCGGCTCTATGGACGTTACCCTTGGCTTTACCCATCGATTTATATATATTAGGCATGACCAATTACA
>NW_028301429.1:0-38453 GCF_061612785.1 Hesperophylax consimilis | reverse complement strand
TAACCAATTCTATGAATAGTAGGCACGATTTAAACTGGCCGCTTTACTGCCATCAGATATTTTAAATTTGTTTATAATATTATTACTAACATGATCAAATTGTTCTTGGATTTAAAAATTTGTTATTTTCGCAGCTGTCGAAAATTCCATTTAAATCCTTAGCCGATAATGCAGCGTAGAGCGCCCTTGACAAGATGTTTTACAAAACAAAGGCACTATAATAATTATGTTACTATTCAAATAAAGTTTTGAGATGGGCCCTGTTCTTCTTTATTCTATGTTTTTTGTGTGCTGTTCTTTAATTGGTTTTCAGCTTCACTCGTTGCACGGTGTATTGGTACATACCCGATTGACTTTAACCGGCAATTCTTGAGCTTATTTAGAGTAAGTACTAATAAATCAATAAATACATCAAATACTATCATAATTCATACTGCAACAGTAATTTCGAGAGAGTTGATACTTCGACAATAAGAAGAGATAAGAACTATAATTACTTTTGCAAGATTTGTTACAAGTTCGATGAAAACCAATGTTCAATCGATTCCTTTATTCCTTCTCATCCCACTTTGCCTGTATTCCAGTTAATTAAACTCCAACCTTCTTTCCATTCTTAGTGCGCAAGTTCAAAGTCCTAAATAAAGAGTGCTTCCTGGTGTACCTGGTGTCCCTGGCGCACCGGGAAGGAGTGCTCCTAGCTAGAGTGGTACATTTGTATTGTATCGTATCAATGTATTAAAAGTTTGATTTGACGAGGCCCGTGTCCCCAAGCGGCTAATCAGGCTGGCGGTCTTTACGCCACTGGAAATTATTATACAGATGTTAAGGGAAGTATTTGTCTTATTTTAACATTATTTTGAATAAAAAATGTAGAAATTTTGGAATCGGTGACATTTTTTATATGTTTTTTTTTTCAACTTAAAACATGAACAATCAGTTAGTAGTTACTGGACAGTTAGGATCGGGGTGAGGGGCTGGTCGGTCACTAGGACGATAACCAGTGGCGGTTCTTCCCTTAGGTCAATTGGTGTTTGACAGGACAAGGAGGATAATAAAATTATGTGTGTCAAAACAGCTGGTCTTAGTGACTAGCTGTGACATCTGTTGTCTCTAATAGAAGCTCTCATTCACAAGTCCACCCGATTCGCTGGCTCAATTTAAAGAATGTCTCCAAGTTGGCATCTTCTGTCCCTATCATATAATAACGAGATGGCACTATATCTTTCATCGAAGTAAAAATTAGGTACCGAAGAAAGCTTAGGGACGCTTAGGTCATGGCCCTGGGGGAGACAGCACGATGAATATTAAATGTTTTAAAGAGATGGTGACATAAACATATGTCGGTTTTTCATTTTACACGCTTGTCGTGTGTGGAACATTAGTTGTTTTTCAATTGCTTCGCAACCATTATCTTTGGATACTGCGGACGGGCGTTTAAAACTCTTGTTTTATATACTTAAATCATTTTTCACACTAAAAAATAAAAATTAGTCTCACATTTTTTTCAAATGACAAAAAAAACTTAAACAAAGTCACCGGATTCCAAAATATAATTTACATGTTTTACTCCAAATAATGTCAGGAATCACTAGCTAAAGTAAGTCAAGTACGACCCGTTACAGCTTGTGCAATTTTATTTCCTTCCTGTTGACAAAAGTCAAAATATGGTATCTCTAGTAAGGAGTTCAGTCAACATTCACATCGTACCTACAAAGTTAAGTTTATCACGTGGTAGTGATCTCCCGTGATTTTTTTTAACATTTAATCATTGATTTTTTAATATTATAAACAATTGATCTCACTGTTTACCAAACCGAAGTGCTGTGTACAACGTATCAAGTGCGCGGATTGGACGCTTAATTTTTTTATTTTTTTATTAGTGTCTATTTAATTACAGGTTTGATGAGAGTTACAATATATATGATAATCTATAATATTTCATCTGTTTGTTCTTAGTCCTCCTCACTAGGTAGTCCTGTGCTGAGGCGGACTGGTAGATTTCTTTGATTTTCTGTTATTTAGTTTCTATTGTTTTTAATACATTTTCTAGTATGTCTGCTTTAATTTCTTTCACCCATGTTTTGATTTTTTCCTTAAGCTTATTTATTTTTTCTATCTTTTTCAAACTTGGAGGAAGGATTTTGTAAAGTTTGGTTGCCAGATATATGTGGTTTCTTTGGGCAAAACTTGTCTTGAATTTTGGAACATCTCGTATATCCCTTTTTGAGGCTCTTGTATCATGTATCCGAGTTTCATTAGGAGATTTTCTGTTTTTAAAATGATGCATTAAAATATTCTTGGCATATTTTTGTTTTAAATTTAGAATGTCAAAACACTTAAAAATATCTTTTGAGGGGGTTCTGATGGGTAATTTTAGTATGGTTTTTATAATGCTCTTCTGGGCAATATCTAAGTGGCTAATATTATTTGCTGTAGCAGATCCCCATACTAGAATTCCGTACTCAATACGGGAATGACATAAAGCATAAAATACTTTTTTGATATCTTTCCTAGGTAGTATGTTTCTTAGGTTTTTGAAGAAATATACAAGTCTCATTTAGAGTGTATTCTTTACCCGGTTGACCTCTTGAGTTTATTGAAAAGGCTAGATAATTAGTTTTAATTATGTTGAGCGTAAGAGAGTTCATCCGAAGCCAATTTTGGAGTGCAGTTAGTCCAGTATGTTTCTTAGGTTTTTGAAGAAATATACAAGACAATTTTAGAGTGTATTCTTTACCCGGTTGACCTCTTGAGTTTATTGAAAAGGCTAGATAATTAGTTTTAATTGTGTTGAGCGTAAGAGAGTTCATCCGAAGCCAATTTTGAAGTGCAGTTAGTCCATGTTCAGCCTCTTTATAAGTGTCCATCCAGTCCTTTTCGTAGAATAACATAAAAGTGTCATCGGCAAAACTAATTATGTTTCCATTGATGGGAAGTTTGGTAATTTCATTTATGTAGATGCAAAATAAGATTGGTCCCAAGACACTTCCTTAAGGGACGCCGTAGTTTATTGGAAGAGGATTGCTTTTTTGTTGGCGTATTTGTACTTGTTGTGTTCGTCCTGTCAAGTACGTCATCAGTAAATTTTGTGGAGTGCCAGATATGCTTATTTTTTAAAGTTTTGTGAGAAGAATTTTATGATCTATTGTGTCAAAGGCTTTTTTTAGGTCTATAAAAACAACCAAACATTTTTCCACCGTCTAAATTTTTTATGGCTATTCTTGTAAAATTTTCAATGGCGTCCACGGTACTCAAACTTTCCCGAAATCCATATTGTGTCGGGGAAATTTTTTTATTAATTTCCAGAAAGTGGACGATTTGGCTTTTCAAAATTTTTTCCAGGATTTTTGAGAAAGTACTTAGGATACTAATAGGGCGATAATTATTTATGTCATTTTTGCTTCCATTTTTATAAATTGGTAAAACTGTAGCATTTTTTAGACAAGAAGGAAATATCCCCTTTGATATAGAGAGATTTATAAGGTATGTCAGGGGGAGGATCAACTCCTCTTGGAGATGTTTTATATTTTTGATTGAGATAGGATCATTTCCTGAAGAAGTGTTGTAATCTAGTGAAGCAATCACTTTTCTTAGTTCGTTGTTAGTTATTTGGTTTAGATTTAGTGTGCTATCTTGGATTGAGACTTCATTATTTTCTATTTCTTTTTCATTAGTAATTGGTTTTGTGATTTTATTTGCCAATTTCGAGCCTATGTTAGTGAAAAAAGTAGTAATATATTCCAGAATTTTGTCAAGATGCCCTGCAAAAGAAGTTGGAATCATGTCAATGTTTAATTCTCCAATCATTTTCTTGTTGTGGGAGGGTTCAGAGTTAGTGATTTCTTTTATAATCTTCCATATTTTTCTGGAGTCATTGTTACTTTCTTCTATTTTCCTTTTATATTTTTTCTTTAGCGTTGCGAATAACATTTTTACTTAAATTTCTGTATCTTTTATAGAATCTTAATTTAAGTATATCGTAAGGGTCTTTTTTAACTTTTAAATGTATTTCATCTCTTTTCCTTATATAGTTGGTGATGTTTTGTGTAATCCAAGGTTTGATGTGCTTATTTTTATGGGATATCTTTTTTTCTATTAATGTGGTATTCAATAGTATTTTATGTTGTATAATTTCGTTAAAATAGCTCCAAGCAGAATTTGTATCATCTGTTTCATAAAGGTTTGTCCACTCAGTATTTTGTATTTTTTTTTTACTTCCTTCCAATTGGTTTCTGATATTTGCAGTACAATTTTATGATTTTGGATTTTTCCTGTTTTATTTTTGTTAATGGAGAGTATTGTTGAGTAATGGTCTGTAATGGTGGATGTATATATGATGGCTTGAGTTTGTTTATTGGTCTTACTGAAGATATGATCGGTGTAAGTTTTGTATTCATTTGATATTTGGTTCATTTATGAGGCTTTTGAATCCATGGTAAGCAAGCGTCTGCATATAGTAAAATTTTTTTGGATGTCCATTTTGAAGAATATCAGTATTGATATCACCAATAACAAAAACGTTTTTAATGTTTTTGAGTTGATTTAGTTCTTGAGATAGAGAATGAAGGAAAGGTTCTATGTTTTTGGTTGAGGGCGATCGATAAATTGCTAGTATGGCTGTATCGTTCCTAATTGATAATTTTAGGCAGTTTGCATTATTTATACTGATCTCTTTAACATTAACTTCTATATCTTCATTAATGTATACAACTACACCATCACTTTTTCCCTTATTCATTAACGTTGAGTGAGGGATGTAATTGTCAATTTGTAAAGCAGAGTATTTATCGGTTATCCAGCATTAAGTAAGTTCGTAAGTATAATAATGTCCCATTTTAATTTGAAACTTTTTATTAGTACTTGTAGTTCATTGAAGTTTTTATTAATGCTTCTTATGTTTTTATGTAAAATGTTAAAATTATGTTTAAGTGATGTTATGTTCTCTGGTTTAGATATAGTTATTTGTTCATCCATTTTGGTAAATTATTATTTTTGGTATGTACTATATGGAGAAACATTTAATTAGATAATTTTGTTCAGGTCATCTAGGTGTTTTATGTATACAATTTTTTCACTCTGGGCCCTGCGTAGCATTATCTGTCCTTTTTTTATCCATACGTACTGATGTTTTTTTTCTTTTGCTATTTGTTTCGTCTTCCATAAAATATCTTTATGGTACGGGCTTATGTCCTCTCCAATAAATATGAAGTCTGTAGCCAGATCTTGAATTGAATTGTAATTAATGTCTTTTCTTTTTTCTAAAAGTACATCTCTTATTCTTGTGTCTAAAAACTTCACAAGCAATTTAAGGGGTGCCTGGTTGCGCCGGTCTGTAATTCTAGTTACTTCACCGACGTCAGAGTGCTGAACTTTTACACCGGCTGCAACAGCAACTCTCCTTACTATTTCGATGGGTTGCTCTCCATTTTTCTGGGGGATACCCGCTATCTCTAAGACATTGGATCTAGATTTGTACTCCAGTTCCGAGACTCGGATTTCCATTTTTTTTTATTGTTATGTTCTGTTCTGTGTGCTGTTTTTTAAGAATCTCAAATTCATTTGTTATATTTCGGTTATATTCATTTGCCAGGTCGATTTTTTTATGATATCGTCGTACTGGTTACGAATAAATTCAATGCTTTTTTTGGTTTCCTCCGACTGTTTTTCAATATTAGCAATTATATCTCTTTTCATATTATCAATTTTTTTGTCGATATATTGAATTTTTTTTCCATAGTTTTATCTTCATTTTCCGGTGTATTATTTACTTTACCTGCTCGTGTATTAGCCATATTGTTGGAATAAAGTAAAAGGATGCAAGTTGCCCTGTTTTTGCTTTATGGTATGTAATTGATAAAGTATTTCTTTTTTCGGACTTTATCTATGGACTGACAACTATTCTAACTGTCAGATATTATTTGCTTGCACTGTTTACGAATTTCAAAACAAGTTTCACAGCAGAATAAATACTTTGACGCCGTCGGGAGTAATCAAGTATCTTAAATCAACAAGTTTTATAACACAAAGTTTAATTTTATAATTTTTTTACTGTTTTTATACTGGGAGCAGAAATTAATACTGTAGGTAGTAGGTATAATCATAGACTGTGAATAATCATAGAATTATGAGCTCACTTCTCAAGGCTCCTATTGGTCGCGATTATGCTGCGAATCTGTGATACCTATTGTTTACAATCTAAACTGTCTTCAATATAAATTCAAAAACAATGTCGCAATCTGAAGCTTCTGATGATGAGAACAACCTCATCCCCTTGAACTCAGCAAGAATTTTAAAAGAAACTCAAAATGCCCTCAAAACTTTACAAGATACTTTGGGAAATGCAAAGGTTTCCAAGGTGCAACAGCTGAAGATTACCAGTAATACAGCCTGCGTCCTGGGATCTGTTGGGCAACTAATTTTGGAGAGAGAAACTCTCCGAGGTGAACTCGCCTTAGCAAAAGCGCAAAATAAAGTAATGCTAGCAGAAAAGATGGTGGTAAAACAGGAAAACAAGCAACTCTAATCCAAAATTATTCAGCTAGAATTAGACCTAGGACCAGTGATAAAAAGAGTGGCAGATGCTACGGAAGCGAGTCTCTCTTTTGCAGAGGTTGTGAGTAAAAAAGTGAACTTACCTCCACCATTATCGCGTTTGGACGTCCCCATTGGAAAACCGAGGCCATCCGTCTGTTTCTTTCCAAAAATACCATCGGTGGAAGATAACGAAGAAACAAAGAAAATAATCAGGGAAGCACTGAAGCCATCCCAGCTAGGAGTAAGAATTACCGGAGTAAAAAATATACGAAGCAAAGGAGTAATCATCCATACGGCTAGTGCTGCGGAATAAGAGATACTACTTAGGTCGGAAATAGTAACCGAATCTGCGACTCTGAGCGCCCGACCCCCAACAAAAAGGCTACCAAGGGTCATCTTTTTTAACGTTCCAAGGGAGTTGTCAGATGAAAATTTTCTTGAGTGTGCCCTAAATGGAATACAAAATATCGAGGAGACAAATGAAACCATAAAAAAATGTAAGCTTAGTCATCTAGCTGGCCCTCGAACTGGACTTGCATGCCATAGAATCTACGTGGTCCCCACATACCTGAGACATGCACTAGTAAAGCAAGGACGCGTATTTGTTGTTTGGACAGTTTGCGGTGTTCGTGATTTTATTGGATTAACTGTGTGCTCAAAGTGTCAGATGATAGGACATTCTTACAAGTTTTGCAAGGAGACGACGAAATGTGGGCACTGCCACAGCGGAGCGAGTCTGCGAGACATGCACAAGATTTCACAAGCCCGCAAACCACCCGTCCGGAGATAGGGACTGTCCGGCTTACAAGGCAGCCCTTCAAAGCCCTTCAAAAGGACTTCGCTAAAATTGACTATGGCGTCTAATATTGATTTTGATATCTCAGATATAGAATATGAACGGATTCAAAAGTTAGAAAACTGGACCCAATTCAAACATGAAACAGGCGATAAAGCAATAACTCTCGTTAATTTGAACATTTGGTCTATCTCCAAGTACTGGAATACATTCTTACTAAGTATTTATAGTCAACTTAATAACATTGATATTTTAATACTCTATGAAACATCGATAGACGAAAACAGTGTAAATCTATACAAAATATCAGGATTTAACTCATTCTATTATTGCCGAACAAAAACATCGGGAGGCGGGATTATGGTTTATATTAAAGAAAACCATATATTCGAAAAAATATATATAATAGCTACTACATTCGAGTGCGTCTACGGAACCTTCTCCGTAAACAAACACAAACGCATACATCTATTTGCATTATATCGACCCCCGAACATGAACAAAAAAACCTTCCTACAACAGCTCGAAAATATAATACGAAACATTGATATTAAGGAAACCATCTTGATACTTGGAGACATTAACTTAAACCTATTAAATTAACACGATTCAATAATTCTGCAATACGAAAATTTAATGGCTAATTACGGTCTAGTGAAACGTTTATATGACATTACGAGAGAAGCGGTGGTAAATACCTAAACAACTGCGACGTGTCTGGATCACATATATATTAGAGAAAAAGAAAAGTGTGAAATTAACTCATGCGTATGTGAAACAAGGATAGCAGATCATTATACTGCCGTGTCTGTATACCTTTATACTAAGGACAAAAGCAAAATATCGCACCATGAATACAACACTATACTATCTGAAAAAAAAGTTGGAGAAATGATTACAAAAACTGATTGGAACTCAATTCAAATTCACACTGATCCGGATATCATATATCAAGACATTAAATCACACTTTAAAAAAATCTACGAAATAAGTAGTATCACAAAATTAGTAAAAAATACGTATCGCCATAATTGAAAAAAGTTGGATGAACGATATTCTCATAGAAAATATACAAACAAGGGATAAATTATGGAGAAAATGGAAAAAAACATGCCAACAAATAAGAAATATAAAAAAGACTACAAAAATACAGAAATAATCTAAATAAACAAATATTAGATGCAAAAAAATATACTTCAATAACAAATTCAATAATTGTTTTAAGGATAAAAAAACGTGGAGCGAAATAAACCAAATATTAGGAAGAATAAAAAATCCAGTTGTGACGCAGTTATATCTAAATATTTCTTGAAGACCAAACCGACGGATTAAGTTGCAGAAAATTTTGCTAACTTCTTTGATGAGGGAGAAAATGAGTTACTACACAAATGTGATGTCCGTGCGTCTCCATACCAGCTAGACGATTTACCGCATTCTATGTACCTACCCAGAGCTAGCGAAAAACAAATCGAATCTATTACGGAATATTGAAAAACCCAAAAACACCAGAATTGGACCAAATACGTATGTATGATATAAAAATACATGTAAAAATACTGAGCCCAGTAATTACTCATTTTATAAACACAATAATTGATACTTGCCAAATACCTGAAGGATTAAAAACTAGTATTGTTAGAGCTATTTTTAAAGGCGGTGATCATTCAATTATAAATAATTACAGACCTATTTCCTTATTACCTGCTTTGGAAAAAAATCTCGAAAAATATATAGCAATATACCCAGATGGATATTTAAATAAATTTGGTATCATTGACGAATGTCAGTACGGGTTCCAGAAAAAAAAAAGCTGTGACGCCCTACTTAATAATTTTTCTAATTTCATAAACACCCAGCTCAACTCTCAAAAACATGTACTTGTACTCTTTATTGATTTCTCTAAAGCCTTTGATACACTATGCCATAAACAAATAATAAAATTTCTACAAATTATTGGAATCCGTGGTAAACTGCTAACTTTTTTTAATAACTACTTATCAAATAGAAAAATGCGGGTAAAAATATTGAATGAGATTAGTAAATCTAAGGTCTGGTGTCCCACAGGGGTCAATTTTGGGTCCAAAATTATATATTATATATGTCATAGCTATGTCGAAACTATTTAGAAAAGCGCGCAGATTCATTTTCGCAGATGACACCGCACTTGTAGTATCTAATGAAAATCCTCAAATAGCGATTCAAAAATTGCAAACCGACTTCGATGAACTGCTAAAATGGGCACATGATATAGGATTGGTTATAAATGTAAAGAAAACAAAATGCATGTATATCAGATCACCAAGTTTGAAAATGTGGAATATTCCCAAACTAACCGCACATAACGTTGAATGCATCCATAGAAAAATAATATCTAACTGCCAATGTGAGAAAATTGATTTTGTCAACGAGTATACTTATCTGGGATTAAAAGTAGATAACACATTTAAATGGGATAAGCAAGTTACTAAAATATGTAACCAGCTAAGAGCTCTAGCAAACAGTTTCTATAAATTAAAATTTGTCTTACCTCATGGCACACTCATACTAGTATATTTCTCATCAGTAGAATCTATTATTAGATATGGAATTAGAAGCTAGGGAAATACAAGCATGACATATATTAAGTATGTACAAAATTTGCAAACCTCTATCATTAAAAAAATTGTATCACCTAATATGTATAGACAAAGACACAATATGCAACTTTTATATTGTGCTGAGGGCCTGCTCCCAATAAATGGTTTATTTTGGTTCCTTACCATTAAAGATAACTGGGGCGATATTACTTATAAAAAACCACTGGTACATAGTCACAGCACACGTCTTACAGAAAAAAGGGCTGAAAATACCTAAAATAACAAATAAGTATGGAAGCCGAACGCTGGAGTACTGTGTACCAGTGATTTTTAATAAGCTCAAAAATAAATTTGCTTTTGGAGAAAATAAGAGTTTAAGCATGAAAACTATAAAGATGTGGCTTATAAATGAAAAATCTGTGTAACTATAAAAAATAGAGTAAACAAAGAAGAAAATGAAAGAAATTATTTGAAAGTTTTAATTCTAATATAAATGAATGAATTTTTTTTTTCACTTACAAGCTTTTTATTCCAGAAAAAAAATAATTAAAATAACATTTTTCACTTAGTTAACTAGAATTTTAATTCTATTGCATTGTGCTACAGAACGATGTTATTCACTTTCAATGTGTGTTATCGTATTGTCTTACTTTTGAATGTGTGTTATCTGTGTGTTATATTGTCTTGTACTTTTGAATGTACGTTATCGTATTGTCATTCAAAGTGTTAGTGTACTTGGGACGCTTTAGTGAGTTCTATGATTGTATGTACCCCTTGAGAGTCTGTTATTTATTTTATATAACGGGAGACTTAAATTGTATTATAATTGTATATTGAGATAGAACCTGCAGACAAACAGCCATGTGGCAGCTTCGCGGGACTATCTATACATTGTCTAAAAAAAAAAGTATTCTCTTAAATTTTTCGATGGAAAAAAAAAGAGTCAATATAAAAAAAGTAGGTATATATAATACGAGATGTCTAGTTGTACAGTAAAGTTTTTCATCTTTTTTACTTGTATATACGGTACTTTTATTTTTCATAAATCTCATTATACTTAACAAAAAATGTAGACATACAAATCAGGTACGAATAGTAGTAAAAAAATAATATGAAAAGGTGGTATGTCTAACTATCGTGTTTTATAAAAGAACTATCTGAACCATTTTAAAGTGTGGTTGAAACGAATTATGATGTTGTTTGATAGAAGTCACACTATTCATCACAGGATAATAATTGATGAAAATAAGCAATTAAAAAGAAATTATATTTTATTACTTACTATATGTTTAACTACCAATACCGTTACACTGAGAGTGCATCTACTGATGTTAAAATATAAATTAAGCAATAAAAAGGCTAATAATATAATCTCTATTCCAAATATGATCATATGTGCGAATTCAAATGGTCATTATTTAAAGTTCAATGTTATGACTTTAAATATTAATACTGATACAATCATTTTAATTCTGGGGAATAGGAGTCTAAAAGGTTTTTAATAAATTACGACAAAAGTTTTCTGTCAAATTTCAATACGGATATCTCAAAAATCACAGATTCCTAAAAATAGTCTTGAGTTTTTAAAAATTAAAATGCATTAATTATAATGCAAATGGCATTATTGAATGAACAAACTGACTTTTACCACAGATTTTTCGAAATATCATAATTAAATTAATCATTCATTCAATAATTCACGAGGTGTTTGAGACTCTCATTTTAATAAATATACAAAATTAACAGTTTCAGATTATTTCCTGAAATTTTGTTTACATTTTTTACTCTCCCTGCCAAACTAAACAATATTTGAGTTTTTTTCTATTGAAACTGGAGCAGAGCCCACTTCTTATATCGAAATTGACTCAAAATCCGGTATTTTTATATTTGTCTCATAGAAGTGTAGGCTGTAAAGTATAATACATAGATCACACGCATAATATTCTTTTTATAATTCATTATTGTAATTTCAACGGAAAAAAAATTTCTAACCAAATCCCCTTGAGAGATGCAATACAAAATCTGTAATTGTGTATTCATAAATTAGTGCACACTGCTATTGTTATTTAAGTTGTGGTGTTTCGCAGAAATTCAAATAATGTGACATTATCGATCAACCCAATTTTAGATTTGTTTCGGTTCTATAACATTGTGTTTTTCTGCTGTTCAAAAATTGCTGAAACTGATCTGGAATCGGCGTTTAACTGTGTCTTTTCAAATGTAAAAAAATAAAATTAGGCTAATCGGCCATTTGATGACAATGATTCATTTGAATTTCTGTAAAAGGATTTGTTTGCCGTGCAAAAGTATTACGGGAATTTGTATTGACAATAACCTACTACCAACAGAAAGTATCTCATTTTAAACATTGCTATTGTATTATTTATAATAACATGTATTTAGAAAAATAATAAATAAACCCTAAAGAGTTTGGAGTGGAAATTATTGCTACCTACCTCCCATTTCCTTTTTTTCATCTACAGCGGGTATAGTAAACCGGAAGTTTCCTGATTGGCATATTTTATATCCACGATAAAGGTATGTATATTTACCTCATAAAGACCTCCTGTGCAGCATTCACAAAGATAAATTGGCCCTAATATTATTTTTAATAAAACATATTATATTCCTGTGTAGAGATTTTTAACAATAAGCACTGTTTATCGTGCGCAAATAACCATTTGAAAAAGTGTATATTTTCAAAGGTATGTATTTTTTCCAAATGTTTTCACAGCAGTGTGCAAATTTTGATCTACTTACTGCATATTTTATTATCATCACGAACCTATTTCTCGCCTTCATATACTTGGAAAAAAATTCACCTCAAATATCAACATATTTTTATAAGTTTACCATTATTTAAGATATACCTGAATAATGTTTGTAGCATTATATTATTATTTTGGAGCATCGCGTAGGAGCGCATACATTTTCTTCCAGTAAATTACTTAGAATCAACCCGTTCTATTATTTTATATTACTTTTATGTCATATGCCCTTTTTAAACTGGTAATTTATTTTTCCTCTTTTCTTATATTATGTACATTTAAAGGGAAAACTTTTAAGTTTTTGTGTTATTTGCTGTTGTTATTTAAATATTTTTTTCTATTGGTGCCCTTTTTTACTCATTTAAAGTACGCTCTAGCGTGTTTAAATCGCACTTTATGGAACGCGCGTTTTTTAAAGTTACCATGGCAACATCAACAAAATGTGAAGTCTAAATGCTGCTTTGGTATTTAAATTATGAATGTTAGAACTCATTTTACAACACACAATAACTAGTAAAAACTGTGATGTCAACTATTTATCTTATGTGACAGATTGCAAATTAATGTTTGTGTTTTTCATTTCCATGACAACAAGATATTGTGATGTCACATCACGAATTCATTAATAGTTCTTATTTCCAAATTTTTAATAATAATATCAATATTTATGTTTTCAAAGTGTAGCAATAAAAAAAAATAGCGTAAAGTATTCGTGGATAACTGGTCTTTAAAACAATTGCTTTATTTCGAGCACTCGGCTACGCCGTCGTGCTCGAAAAATCGAGCGTGTTTTAAAGACCTGTTTATCCACTTATACTTTAATATACTAATAATCTTCTGTTGTCACTGCATTATGCAGTAAATTCTAACTTAAAAACTAACTCACCATCACGCCGTTTCCCCGCAGGGGTAAGCAGAGAGGACGGACCGCCAAACAACTCGGTTTTGGCACACACTTCTTGCCTCATTCACATTCATACATCGTCTCAGTAAATTTTGTAAAATATATATCATATAGAAGCCCATCAGGGGGTCTATCACAGTGAAATCGATAACTTTACAATGTCGTATCGATAGGCAGAACTACCGATGATTTTATAACGACTAATTGACCCAAACCATCATCTATAGTCACTTAGCGGTGTTCGCGAGCACAACATATGATGCCGATAGTCAGTAGACAAAAGCCGCTGCCTTGAGAGAGGCATCCAAGGCTGTCAACATGCACAACTCTTTTGAAAATGTCGTTCGTTTTGCAAAATAACTGGCTAATTAATGAATGGAGGTGAACTAACTAAGCCCTTAAGTTGAAATAAATTGTAAACACAATCCATTTAGGTACCATCGAAACGCGATCAATTGATTGCGTTCCAACTTGAAGGAACAAAAATTGGCATAACTAAAGAACTCATGAACTAAATTAAATTCGACATTGTCAATTTATTAATTTTGTGTAGCCGTCTGACGTTAATTCATTTCCCAGCTGACAGCAATATCGATTTAAATTATGATAATGGTTGGCGTATCAATAGTTCGACGTACTAGCTAAATCGCTACAAATTCGTCGGTAGTTCGGCCTATCGATCCAATAGGCGGAAGTTATTGATATATACTGGCAACACTAGAGTAATTTGACATTCCGAATCATAAAACATCATATATTTACGTAAAAATATTGATAAAATGGGATTTTTTAATTGAAATTAAACTTAAATATGCATCAGCAGTCCATATTTGCTTTTAAACATTAAAAAGGGAGTTAATTAGTAAATGAAGAATTTATTAAAAACCGATTTAATTAGTCAATGAAATTGTTAGTTATAACACGAGATATAAAAAACACGTGTCTGAATCCGTTGGATCTTAATCCAACGGATTGAATTGATCGCATAAATGACGTCTTTCAATCCTAGGAGCTCCGTTAATCTGCCTACATTCATCAATAAACTATATAATTTGAAAAATTATATGATATATGTATATCAACAGGCACCCAAATTTTACTGAGAGCCAAGGAGATTCCTTGGATACTTTCCTTGTAGGAATTTCTTATAAATCGTCGACCGTGCTAGGGAATGTTGTTAACTGACCATAGATCACGAATTTTGTCAATATCGTATTGACATAGGGATTTGTCGATCGTCCGTGCTAGACCGGCAGGGCGTTTATCTGTATAAATAAAAAAAAGTAAATATTCGTTTGTTCAAAATCTTAAATTTCCAAAAGATCCCCATTACTTATAATAATTACCTAATTTTGATACAACGTTGCATTTGAATACTCGTCTGGTTTTATATACCTAAACAACGCCATCTGTTGGAAAAACATATATATTTTTGGTTTTCTTCTTACATTTTAATGGATTTTATTTGTAGGTATGTAACAATTTATTTATTTAAGATTTAATTTAGAGAAATCCAATATAAAAATTAAGTAACCTACGTACTATTTTATCGTTTTTTCTGCTCATACGTAAAAAATATTAAAGTGGCTATTAAATTTGTCTTTGATGGATTAGAAATTTAATAAAATACTTTTGTAATTGTAAGAATTTTTTATAATTTCTTATTTGTAGATTTTTTTATGCAATCAAGATGGGGCTAGGATTCAACGAACTCGCATCACCGCTTTCACCAACTAACCCATCGATGTTTGTGGACGTCCGGAAGACAACTGGAGTGTTTTTGTTGTTTGCCTTTATTGCATCCGTAAACTGCACACACAGATACTGCTTATTGAGATATTTTTATAAATATTTTTATCAATATTGATCAAAATACAAATTAGAGAGCGCAAAACACAGCCAAAAAGTAGTAAATAAATTCAATCTGCCGTTATTGAAAGGAATGTCAAAAGTCAACGTGCTTCACTAGTTCCTCTAACGGCTAGAGTTGTTATAATTAATATTATAGGTATTTGATATTTGGTGAGATAAGATGGAAATGTGAGAATAACAAGAGTTAAACAACTAGAGGAGTGCTTCATCACTTATTTCTGGACTCTGCAGATCTTCATTTATATTGCCAAGATGAATATACGACCAAAGTTAACTCCACAAATTTTGTCATTATTTATCAAACCATACTTGCCTGTACACCTGAGATAGTATTTTGTGTGTTTGTTTCATTAATTGTAATGATTAGCCACCTACAAGCGATATCCCCATTCAAAAGCATACATTTACACACAACACAAGAATCCCAACTGCTCCAAACCTTCTGGAGCCAGTTGTGACAATACAATTTGAGTATGTTATGAGGCTGAAGGTAATGGAGTGGGGAAGAGGAAGGAAGGGAGTACCTGGCTATTCCGATCTGGTCACTAAACACCGCTAAAGCCATTTCAAAAATCGTTTCGATTTTGAATGGTTGTGTTTTACCGTTAAATTCCATTAAGGTACTATAATTTTTTTTTTCGAACGAATTAATTTATCAAATCAATTAACACAAATTTATTAAAAACTATATATTTGCGCACGCCGGGATTTGAACTCGCGACCTCTGGATTTGTAGTTAAGGATCGTTATCACTCGACCATGGAGGCCGCCATCTTATAACTAAGAAAAATGGTGGTGATGGTGGACTTAAGCACTTTAACACTAAAGCGAATTTAGCCATTACCATTTTGCTGTCGATTTCCTCTACGCTTTTCAAACTCCTTTATTTTGGGTTCAGGTTGGTATCTCCTCTTAGGTCATTACCTACACCTCATCCTTTGCAGAACAGCATTCTGTATGTTAAGCTGTAATAATAATTTTAAGGACTTTGAGAATACATTAGGACATCTAACTTGAGTCTCTCTTATTTTACACTGACATCTGACCTGAGTCTCTCTTATTTTAGAATGACACATGACTTGAGTCTCTCTTATTTTACACTGACATCAGAAAAATATTCCTCCTAATCGTTTTTTAAAAATATCCAGTTAATTTAAAGATTACCATGAACATCGTTTTTAGAAGCTTGTACAGCAAGTTTACATCAAGTTGGGTTGATAAATTCTTCTCTATACCGTGTGACACGATGCTTTTCAGACTTGCTTAAAAGCAAGCCTGAAAAGCATCGTGCCTACAATTATTAACAAATTACACAGTGGGATTTGAGCAATAACTTCGTGCTCGGTTTTATATTGTAGGAAACTTGAATTCACATCTAGATTTTCGAAGCGAGGCAACGGAATTCGATGGGTAGTTGAATTATGAAATTAATCGTAGGCGGTGCCATTTTTGGATTGAATTTAGGGCTAATCTGTTGTTTTTATATATCGATGGTAATAAATGATAATAAAAAACAAGCATTCAAATCATGATTTTCCTTTTTTTAATATCAGAAATACATTGTGTTTGTTTTAATTGTTACAGGATGCAACTCCCCTTATGGTTTGCTTGTTGCGTTGGTCTTCTCTACTCCGGGGGATGTGTTGATGGATTAAATATAGGCCGGCCAGCAGGGCGTGGCGGAGGTCAGCACGACGAATCACCTTCGTTAAGCAACAAGCAAGCAATTATTCCTGTCACCAAGCAAACTTTTTCGTATCCGAACGACTGGTTTATGAAAACGTTTTCTCGAAGTCACGTACATCTATTATATTATATTATTCCGAATAATTTTTTCCAAACTGAATGTCCTCAATGGATGCACCGTATATATATGTGTTTTCTTTTTTATCGCTATTACCCTGAAACAATGACAAGTAAAGAAGACGCGCCACCTGAAATAACCAGTACTATAACCGAACACGATGACAAGATTGACAGCACAACGGAATTTATTATTGAGTCAAGATTTGGTCTTCAAGTGGATTTTAGTAGTTATTATAATACGACAACTGGTGTTGATCTGAACATTGTAAAACCTTTAAGACCACCCACCGTAAAGATTCCACCAGCCGATCACAGCGCTGGTGCGGCTGAAATCAGTGGCAAACCAAGGCCCGCTGGCTCTGCAACAGTTCAAATCCCCCCGGTATCTTTACAACCTTCTCCAACTTCTAGGCCTCCAACGCAGAAAAAGAAATTGAATAACAATTTCGATGAAACAAGTGTTTATAATCAGGATGAGGATTCTGTGGTGTTCGACAATAATGAATTTAGTACTTCAAAACCGCATACTATTAAACATAAGAAATCAAGTACAGCAAGGGAAACATCGCCAACGACGTCCCCACTGATACCATGTACCAATGGAAAGGGTGAGCTTACTCGTAATCATCAAAGTTCCAGTGATATAAATAAGGATGAACCAATTCGTTTTGACCATGAAGAATCGAATACAGAAGACACAGCGAGTTTATTGTACGAAAAAGGGAATCAAAAAGATTTTGATAAGGCAACTAAAGAATGCTGCAAACGAACAAGTATGTCAGACTGTTTTGAAGTTAAAGGTTTTATCCTTGATATAAATCCTTGCGAATCATTATTACGAAGTGGGTGGAATGAGAATTATTAGGCTTTTTACCAAACGAGAATTCAAAAATTAAGTGGATTACGGCATTGTTAGCAACGCAAAATTCATCCATAGTTTTAATAGCCTAATCGTCTAGATGGACCAAGCCGTAGTCGGATGAGGAACAATCTTGCCTGATTCATCAATCCGCCTTTGGATGTCAATATTATATTCTCTGAGAGCGCAACTTTTTTTAGGGCTGTAAATTGAAATAATAATAAATTTTTATTATTTTAAGTACAATAACAATTTTTATTACAGTTTTAGAATTCAATTTTGGATTTACTATGATATTTAAATTTTTTTCTTATATTACCACCTCTCATCAATTTCTCTCAACGCCTACGCCATGCGCCTTCTTAAGGAAAGGAAGGAGAGAAAGTTCTGGAAAGGTAATATGAATATATCCCTCCCACTGCGGCGCAAGGTGATGGACCGAAAGACCAGTTGGAGAGGTCGAAGGGTCTCCCCAAACCAGTCTCTTCCGATCTGGTATGCCACGCAGGTGTAGAGCAAGTGCATCCTTAACACACAATGAATGATTCTCTGGCGGTGGTAACCAAACCCGCCTCTCAAATTGAAGAAAAAATGTACACCTTTATGAAAATAAACATATCTAAATAAATCTCTTGTATTTGAAATCAATATGATGTATTCCCCAAGACATATTATTAATCTAATTACTCGATTGCAATGGCAGTTAACTTAAAACACTAGTCTGAAAAGATGATAGAAAATATTTGCGAATTTACTTATTTAATAGTTTTACTAACTAGTAGTTTTTTATCATAAATTTGCAAATTTAATTCAATTAAGAATAAATCAACAGTCCGAAAAATGTTAGTCAATTAGAAATGTTCCACAAAACGAAATACGCATAGTAAAAAAGAAACTACTAGTTAGTAAAATTAGTTGTTTTTTACTATCACAAATTCGCAAATTTAATTAAATCACGAATAAATTAACAGTCCAAAACATGTTATTTAATAAGTAATGTTCCACAATGGAAAATTACGTTTTATATTTCCCATTGTTGAGTGTAATTTAGCTTGTACCTAGCAGAGATAATTCAGCGCGGGAAACCACTTTACGAAATAAATATGCTAATCAAATGTTTTAACACAAGGAGAAAACTTTTTGATAAAAAAATATTGCTAATCTCTTCAAATTATTCGTATTCCTGTTAAAAACGGGATCGTAGGCCATTAACGAATGAACTGATCGGTATCCTGATAAACTTTAAATAAAATGCCAATGTTTTCTCACGATGTCGGAACACGTGTTCATAAATATTCTGACATTCCATCATGATAAATAATCTTAATATCAATTAAGACATACCCATGTTCATGAACACGTGTCTTAATATTATTATAGATTTATTAAAACTATCAGGAAGCGGCCTGCAGCCCTGTTTTTAACAGGATTACCAACAATTTGAAGATATTTTAAATAAATCAGCATTATCTATCTTTCTCAGTGCAGCAATTTTTATACCGTAGCCAAAATTACATTTCCTGTTCATTGATAAATCACGAAATCTGTTAAAAAAAAATCACCTTTTAGATTTAGAATTTATTATTAATAAAAAAAAATTGTGCTTCTGGTAGACACCATCAAAATTGTTTAGTAAAGCGAAACATTAAGGTATAATATACATCAATTTTATAAATACAGCTTAACAAATCCTGTAATTATAATAATCCGTGATTTTTGAAAATTTAAATTATTCAAGGTTTAAAAATAATCTTTCTATCTCGGATAAGCGATAATTTCTACCCACCAAGTTTTATTCTATATTTAAAATGTGTTATATTTTTTAATTATATAGAAATAATACATTTTCTCAGTTTGCAACCTGTTCAAGTCAAGCAATATTTGCACTGGTATTAAATATACTTTAAAATACGGCAAACATAAAACTGCTGTAGTAAATTCAATTGGAACAGTGTAGTTTGTTCGAATTGGGTTTGTTCTTGAACTAAATAAACAGCCAAGGGAATGGGGAATATTAAATACTCCCGGTTAAAAAATCTAAAATTCCCATTTGGAAAACGGTTCCGTACCCACGTTGACCGGTAGATACAATACTCAACGAACTGGGAACTAGACCGGGAGTGGATAGTAATAATAATATTATTTGGCTAATTTATATTGTATTGTCTATAGCGGGTATCCACAGATGAAATTACAGAATCGCAGCGTCTATATACTAGAGGTGGGAAAAGTACAAAAAATACCGGGTACAAAATACTAAGTATTACATACCTACTTTAAGTGTCTGCAGAATGGGGACATTGGGGAATGTTGGGACAGCGGGGATGGAGAGTGACGGGGACCTGAGGCGTTGCAGCACTGAGCAGGGATTTTGAGGGATAGAGAGGTTAGTAACAAGGAGAACTAACATTACTAGAGGTGAAATGTTTACTTGATTTTTATATTTGTACTTTTTTGGTGGAAGGTAAATTACATAATACAATATAATGAAGTAGGTAATAGGCACCACTTTTGGAGTAATTTTAAGTAAATATATCTATTCAAAACTAATAAATTGTAAATGTACGGTAGGTATTATATAATTGGGGAAAACTACACTAGTTTTTCTTGCAGATATTTTAAATTTAAAAAAATATTTTAAGTAAATTTTTAAAATAGTCTGTAGCGAGCTAAACGTATTCAACAGATAATGCGATTGAACTTAAACTTCATCGTAAATTACGCTTACTATAGTAGGCTGAAAACTCATAACTGTCCCTTTTACTCGTACACCTTTCCAATAGGACTGAGCAAGCCGGCATCAGTGTTAACTAGCAAAATATACCATATGCAAAAATACGTATGTGTCCTTTTCCCCAAACAAACATATTCTAACAGACCAGAGTGAGAGTCAATGAGTCATGAGAGTCAGTCTTCAAGGCGTTTGGCATTTTTAAAATTCTTAGGAACCAGGTATTTTGAAGATTTGTCTCAAGTACAAAGTACGCCATATATATTCCTGGTATTTTTACTGGGTACGATAAATACTCGTACACCTCTTCTCTACTATATACGTATAAAATACGTATACAATACGTATATAGTAGAGGAGAGGTGTACTAGTATTGTTCGTACCCAGTAAAAATACCAGGAATATATAAATATGACGTACTTTTTCATAACCGGTTTCTACTTCAGTAAAGCCCGTCACTCGTAGAGGTGTACATTAGTACTTTTCGATAGTGGGTACAGTGAGTACAGGTACAAAAAAAATTCTGTTGAAAATACTGGTTACAAAATACTCACAAGTATTTTATACCTACCTGGGGATTATAGTATTTGGGGACTGGGGACGGAGAGTGGCGGGTGTTTTGATTCAGAATTATAAATCATAATATGCTAATTCGCGACTCCGTTGTTTTTGATGTAAGAACTATTGTTGTAAGAGTACGATCATATTGTCTATGACAAGAGCGTGGTAAGACAGCGAGCGGCGGTGGCTCACACTCTCGCGGAAGTACCGAAGCGGCACGGGCACCCGGATCAATACGTCCGTGATGGTAAATTGGAGTCTGTTTAATTAGGCAATGTTATCTTAACAAATATACGCGTGGCGTATGTTTTTTTTTAAATTCTTGATGTGGGATGCGATTGTTTTACAAAACCCGAGGAAAGAGAGCGAAACGTGACCATGGTACCATGTTCCTTTTCATGTACGTGTAGTGTAATCCAACGATAATCCTGCCATCTGCATCTGGATGCATTATGCCGTCTACCGTAAATATACCGTACATGAACCCGTTTGATCACGTCAATGGAAAATGTTAAGATTCAATATTGAATGTCTTTCGTGGAATAATAGGAAAAAAATGTTGGAACATTTTTTTTCCTGTGGGTACAGAAAAAATGTAAAAATTTGTAACTAATAATATTTTTTAAATTTTGGAATTTCATGGAAATTTTACGGTCTTCTGATATTATTCTCAACAACGGGAAATACGTTCTTACGATTAGGTTTTTAGTTCGTTAGTTTTGAGAATAGCCGCAAATAATTTCCCAAATTACTGACACCAGACTCTAAAATTCAAAGACCAAATCTACAGATGTTATCTTTTTTTGTAAAATTAATTTTCTTTCTTTCTGGTATATATGGTATTTTTAGCTAGAGATTAAAAATTATCTCTGTGTTTGCGTTTGTCAAAGAAAAACGCTCACTTTGTATCCAATGGTAATACCTGCTCTGTTGGTAGTTTTTATTCGATTATTACAGTTAAATATGACCGAAGGAGATAGGGTCACATTAGCTCAGTTGGTAGAGCGGTGCCCCGGCAAGGCAAGGGCCCTGGGTTCGAGTCCTAGATGTGACCGTATCTTTTTCTGATTTTTCTGTTTCAAATTTTCGTTTAGGAATCGCTAATATTTTCTTTAATAATCGATTACTTTATATTGTAACTCGAATTTCTATAAATATAATATATACATAAACCTTCCGGAAGAAATTCTATAAATGATAGTGAAACCCGTATGAAATACGTTGCGTAGTTTAGAAGAACTAAGCGCACAAACAGACAGATGCAGGTGGTGACTTTGTTTTATACTATTTAGAGATAATATAGATTGTTTTATCGATGATTCTTACATAAGCTCAAATTAATATTTCATTTTTCTGTGTTCTCTTGGGGTAATCTTAAATGGCTTGAGTATAATTTATTTCGGAGGTAGTACCTAACAAACGCATAAGTCTACGATGTAAACAAAAGAATACACTACTATGTAACTTAGATATATTGTGTTACTACGTGTATTTATCTTTTCTTCGAAATGTTACATTGCTAAGCAGAATATCTGGAAGACTTAAGTTAAATCAATAAGTACAGTCTATTTTCATAGAATTTACTTGTTCTATTTACGCTTTTTTTATTTATTAACATTTAAACCTGCTAAACTACTTATGTAGTTTGTCAGCAGGTACATTGTGACTACAGTTACAGTACGGTTGTGACTCTTATCAGAACAGCTGAATGTGTATTTAGAGTTAATGTGCATTTTTCTTGAAATATGGCCACTGTGACTGGGTTTTTGCTAAAACAGATTCAATCACGCGAAAAGGCTTCCATTGACTCATGTTAACATTAAAAATCTACCTTATATTCTTTCTTTGTGTTTCTGGCGTCTTGGCTACACATTTAAAACCAGTGTGCATATATTTTATAGCTACAGCTAGATATATTTAAAACGGTTGAACGGTTTATTTTATGTTTCCCTTCTCCCTTTAATTTAACTCAGAAACCATTGATCTATTATATTTAGACGAGACATGAAGTGAAAAAATAGGTTCCTCTTTTGATCTCCAGCTTTCCCAACGATCTAACTAAAATTGCCGATACTGGTGTACGCGCACCGCTTATCACGTTCTAATAGTGGAACAATTTTCGACGAGAAATTAATTAGTACGCAGTAGAACCTTTGATAGTAGCTCTACGCCAGAGACCAATGTATAATGTATAGCCCTTCCAGAATAATTAAGATAAAAACCGTAAACAAAATGTTTTGCTCACCATTTACGACGAAGTGAGTCATAAAAGGTGACTCATAAACAAAATGTCCTCGTATATTTATAAGTTCATACTAATAAAACTTTGCGTTCGATGATTATATAAAAAAATAACCTTAGCAAAAATTAAGGTTGCTGTCTATTTTTTTGGTTACTTTCGCGTTGAAACGAACTTGCGGGGCTCTCTGAACTATGAACTACTAACAATTAGTTGTTTCCTGTTTTCTAATAATCACGGGATATTGTAATTGTAGGATTTTTGAAGTTGAAAGTATTTACAAAAAATATATAGGGAGTCTGTAAGAACGTCCTGTAAAAACGCGCCGACCAATCACAGGACGTTACGAATGAACGCTCTTAGTAAACTTGAAAAAGTAAAAAAATTAAGCAAAAGAATTACACATTTCAAATATAGAGTTACAAATTGATAAATAATTTTAAGTACCTCCTTTTTTCAATCGTTCTTTTCTACAGTCGATTCTAATTTTGAAAATCAAAGCAAATCCCAGTTCTAGAGTTCATTGAATCGGAGTTACACAGAGACGCACTACCGAGATTGTTTGAATTTATTTATTTATTGTTTCTTTACATATTTTTTTACCCTTTAATTTTTAACCTCACTTTGACAAACCTTGTATAATATTTCTTAATCTTGTTATTCCTTGGTATTCCTTTTAGAGGAATCGTTTTTTCTTAATATATTACCTACTTGTTGACTAGGTGTAAAAATTATTGAAATTAAAAACTTCTATATTTAGGTGCAGTATTTTACGTCAAAACTTTGGTGTACTAATAAACGTATTTTATACATTTATAATTAAATTTACACATCTAACAAACAACCATTAATGTACCGTAAACGGTTGTTAAAACACGTTTATCAGTAAGGGGGGTGGGTATCTAAATCTATAATTTTTTATTTAGTCAATGTCATAATTGTTCACTTTTCAAACGGTTTTAAATTTATGTTTTACGAAAATCGCTAAAACCTTTATAATTTTTTTTTATTTAATGTTGTTTTTAAATATTAAATAATTAATCAATTTACAGAGTTTAATCATTAATGTTGACTAAAATAATTCATAAAATTAGTTTTCACTGCTTTTGATTTTTTAATGTTCCTCTTCTATAGAAGCTGGCGCTTGTTAGTGTTTGTAATTATGAATATTAAAATTTATAATTAATTAAAAAGATAGGTTCATCATGTTGGTATTTTTAAATTGAACTTCTCTTTAATTGCTTTTGGTAGGTGTTTATCATTTTCGATTGTTCTGATATTTTCGGGTAAACTGTTGAAGTATTTTTTCCCTAAATATAATATGAAATGATGTTGAGATAAATTAGTCACATTTTTGTGTTGGAAATATATGTTTTTGATGAGTATGACTTTCACTTAAAAAGCTGTGATTTTGTTTTTCTTTTATTATTTGAATTATTATGTTTTTTGGACAAGATCATTAAATTTTAATACTTTAAATTCTTCAAAAATAGGTGTGTTGAATAATCTCTTGGTTTTTTCAATATTATTTTTATAATTAGACGTTGTACAATTTCAACAGGGAGTAGATTTGTTTTGTATGCAGCTCCCCAGCTGATTTGATTGTAAATCTCCAATATATCATGAGCATTCGGATTTTCATGAACACGTGATCCGACATCATGATAGTGTATTTGTAATTTACTAAAACTTTATCAAGAAATTTGTTTATTCGTTCACAAGGTCTAAAATCCCGGAATTTTAATAAGTAGAAGAGTTTTCGCCCTTGAGGTGATTTTCTCACGAAAACGGCGCTATATAAATAATCCAATCATTATTATTATTATTATTATTCTTTATAAATTAGCAATAGTCATTTTTCTCCGTGTAGAGTTGGTACCTGAACTCCTTTGTGGCCTGCTAGCCTCACCTGTGGCAAAATGCAAAAATACTTCCGTCATCAATGGAGTACTAATCGCTTTAAATTCAACATACAGCAATATATCGTAGGCGCCGTGGAATACAAAGTATACCAACTTAACGATGAGTCATTGATTTAATGTGACGGTGGAAACTGTCACCAAGGATCGTTCATTGCTGGGTTTTTACCGCCATTTAGATTGTCACTTCCGATTCCTCTCATCACCACCCCAGAATATGATGTATGAACCAGATGTTACAATGTTTGTAAGATATGCACCGTGTCCGGTAACTCACGGTTCAAGTGGGAAACTAGTAAATCTACATTTCGATTTTGTGGAAACTATAACTTTTTTTTCACTCGAGAAATTAGAGACCGATTTCTTTGTGGAAAATTCAAAATATTTGGTAGCTGTATGCACCTAAAATATCCTGGACGAAGCTAGTTAGTTATTCGAGAACAATTTGAAGCCGCGGAGTGAGGAAATAGTTCTTTAAAAAAACATTGCATCATCAAATACCAATTTATCACGACATGTCCCATTCCTTGCATCATCAAATACCGATTTATCACGACATTTCCCATTCCTTGCATCATCAAATACCAATTTATCACGACATGTCCCATTCCTTGCATCATCAATTACCAATTTATCACGACATGTACCATTCCTTGCATCATCAAATACCAATTTATCACGACATGTCCCATTCCTTGCATCATCAAATACCAAATGAAAAAATCGTAGATCATTATATGCATTAAAAATGTAAAAATAATACCAAATATATCGAGTCGGGCCATGTCTAGATTCAGAATAATAGAAGAGTATGTATGATACGATGTATGAATGTGAATGAGACAAGTAGCGTGTGCCAAGACCGAGTTGTTTGACCGTCCGTCCTCTCTGCCTACCCCTGCGGAGAAACGGCGTGATGGTTAGTTATTTAGTTAGTTAGTTTAGCAATGAAAAAATAAAAAAAATGATTTTTTACTACTTTGCATACAATTATTTCAATTGGTCATACAAGATGGCTGACAGGCTACTTTTTCTGCAAGTCTAGAAATGAATTATTATTTTTCGGAATAACTTATTGAGTAAAACCTCAAATTATAATATTTAAATATTGAAGACAATATTAGTGATTTTTAAACGCAAATCTGAAACAGAAAAATCAGAAAAGGAAACGGTCACATCTGGGACTCGAACCCAGGACCCTTGTCTTTCCGGGACAATGCTCTACCAACTGCGCTAATGGGACCCTATCCTCATCGGTCACTTTTAACTGTATCATACTTCGAATAAGAACTACCAACGTTGTCTTCATTTTTTCACCGCACATTTTTATTGGCAACTATCTTTATGTATGGCAACTATCTTTATGTATGATCCTGGGTTCGAGTCCCAGATGTGACCGTTTCCTTTTCTGATTTTTCTGTTTCAGATTTGCGTTTAAAAATCACTAATATTGTCTTCAATATTTAAATATTATAATTTGAGGTTTTACTCAATAAGTTATTCCGAAAAATAATAACATTTTATTTATGTAATTACTTTACTGATTGATTAAATTAAATCGTGCAGGCTGGCTTTTAATTTCTCCCTACCAACTAAGATGAAGATGCTGGTTTATTATCAACAGTGTGGTTTTTCCAAATTAATTGTACCGTTTAAACAAAATGCTATTTGCTCTCCGGAAGTCGGCAATATGGCGGGATATACCAAGATATATCTCAATTGCCTCCATCCTATTTACAATTAGCCTGAGTCACTGCCGCTTTCATTCATAACCAGATAAAGTAATAAAGCCTTATTCAGACTCGAAACAAATTACAATAAAAAATCACAAAAATGGCAAATCGAGAGTCTAAAAAATTCAAGTCAGCTTCAAGTGCTCCGACAGCTTTACGTTTATGTATACAGGGTGTATCGGCACTAACCCGACAAACTTTAACCAGCTATTCCTTAGCACATTTGGAGTAAAAAATGTTATGTGCACTTTGCTGTCCGGTAACGTTTTTTTTTAATAAAAAATTAATTAAACATATTTTCACCACATGTCACCACTGTTTTATCCTTTGTCAAAATTTGAAAGCAACATCGCAACTCTCGCGTGTTGCTGCGAACGAAGCCCGTATTACATAATCCAGTACCAGAAAAGAAATATTTTATTTAACAATAATGATTATTCACATTTTTCGTATGCGAATCACTGATTGTCTTCTTGTATTGTACACATCAGTTTTATTTTTGTATCTAAATTGTTTCACCTCTGGAATGCTTTGGTTTCACCTCTTACGCGTTTCACGTATTAAATAGTCTAATTTTGAAACTAAGAAACTAATTAGTAGATTTCCTGAATTTATAATCGAAGTCCAATAATTCTGAGCACTTTTAAAAACAATTTTCCTCACTTAGGTACTTATCAATAATAATAATTGGATTATTTGAACAGCGCCGTTGTTTTTTAAATCACCGTAAGTGCTCTGTCAAAATGTTACTTGCTAGGCTATCCTACAACGTATATTTTTTAATAAATTTAGTTATTTACAACTTCGCGGAATGTGATTTATGAATATTATTGCTTATGTTAAAAGCCTTCCAGAATTACCGGAATATAACGAGCAGCTTGACACACTTAAGTTTATTTCCACTAATTTGAAGGTACAAAGAATGTATAGTTTTAAAAACAATCCCGATGAATCAAAAAACGGTTCATATAAAACTGCTGCGCAACACACTGAGACAAAGGAAAGCACTCACACAAACGTCATGACTGCATTGGATTGACCACCTGCAAATGAATGCTGCCAGATTGCTAATTTATTTAAACAATAATTATTAAATTTTATTTAAAATATCGCAATTTTTTTAAAAAATCGACAATAAATTACAACTATAATTTAAAAAAAATATTCTTAACCCCACGCTTTTTCGTAATTGATTAATTAATTCAGAATTTAAACGTTGCTTGAAATGACTAGCCGTATTTGGTGACCAGATCTGAATATCCAGGTTTAGAATTTAAACGTTGCTTGAAATGACTAGCCGTATTTGGTGACCAGATCTGAATATCCAGGTACTTCCTCACCTTCCACTCCTTCCCTTAGCCATAAAACTTACCCCAATTCAACATAAAAATTGTTTAAATTATCGGATGTAATGAAATGCATAATAATTAGACCCCAAAATACTTAATTATTCAGGGAAATAAACCCCTGAGTCATCAGTTGGAAATACCAACGACATTAAGTGAAATTAACAATGCAATAATCCTATTATTGCATTGTTTAAAATTTCACTTAATTATTAGCATTAGCAAATAATATTGGGATTAGCAAATAATAATTTACGACAATTTACTCGGAAATCAATAAAGCCAGAATAATAAAAAAAGAAAGTTATCACTTACGTCGTCTGTAAGTGGCTTTACCAAAGTTTGATAATGCCGTCAGAAGGTGAAACAGCTGTCACGCGTAATAATAATTACAACTAGCAGAACTTGTTTATAAACACACTGTTTTTATAAATTTTTTAATAAGACTGTTAAAATAAAAAAAATCTCTAAATTGAAATGGAGTTCTACAAACTAAACTTAAAATCAAATAAATTTATTGCGAAGGTTCAAAGTACTGTACTGTAATATTATATTAAATAATTTTTACGTGTTTAATTATTGTTTAAAGTCAGATTAAAGCGATTAAAAAACCCACCTGGCAATTCTTATTCGAGTTTCGTTGTTTTTACGTATTGGCGCGCTTACAAGCATCAGTCGTCTCATTTTTAACCATTAATATTTAGTGTGTAGGAAAGAGAGAAGACGCTTTTCGACACACTTGTCGAAAAACTTGTTGAATGCCGACGGGCATACTCTTCTACAGATTTTATTAAATATTGATATGTAGGTAATATTGATGTGTAAATGAATGACATTGTGAGAATTTTACCAATAAATAATAAATGAAAATGCGGACATGTAGTTTATGTTAATTTTTTTATTGGAGCATTTGTTCGAAGTGACTACCATTATTTTCGATGCAAGCGTGTAGTCTTGTTATATTTTGATTATTTAAGTTTGCAGGATTTGCTTTAATTTCTGCAGCGGCTTCCATCACTCGTTCGAGCAGTTGCTCTCTTGAGGCTATTGGCTTAGCATACACTTTTTCCTTGAGAGCCCCCCACAGGTAGTAATCCAGGGGGGTCAGGTCGGGTGATCTTGGTGGCCAAGCAATGGCCGGACTTCCACGGCCTATCCAACGACCAGGAAACTCGACATCCAAGTAGTTCCGCACGGCAATCGAATAGTGTGGTGGGGCTCCATCGTGCTGGAACCACATTCTCCGTAGTAATTCGAGGTTCACATCTTCCAGAATCTCGCCCAGTTGCACTTGTAAGAACTCCAAATACATCGGTCCATTTAGTCTGGGAGGCAACTCGATTGGACCGAGTATTTGATTTCCCAGGATTCCTGCCCACATGTTGATGGAAAATCTGTCCTGGCTCGACGACTCCCGAACAAGCTTGGGGTTTTGTTCAGCCCAATGGTGCAAGTTGTGCACATTTAGCACTCCTGTTTTAGTGAACTGTGCTTCGTCGGTAAACAATATGTTTTTCATGAAGTCTGCATCTCTTATGACATTATGCAGCATTCTTCTGCAGTACACGACTCTGGAAAAGTGGTCATTCTCCATGAGGCCTTGGCAGCGCCTATAGTGAAAAGGTTTGAGCCCGTGCTTCTTCAGAACTCTCCATACCGCCATGTGTTCCCTGTGTCCTATCATCAGAGCGACCCGACGCACGGACAGCGTGGGGTCTTCGGTAATTAAGTTCAGGATTCTCTCCTCAACTGCCACAGGAACGATGTTGTGTCCTCCGCCGGCGCCTTCAATCCGTCCGATGCCACAGTCACGCAATTGTTGATACATCTGAAACAAAACAACAAATAACAACTGCTTTTATTATTCAGCTCAGTAATAATGTCAAATAAACAATCGCGGGCTTTTTCACTCATTTTATTTTTAAAGAACACTTATTTTAGGCACATATCAGAAAACTTACGTTTTCTCTTCATTTATTTCATTTTTTTATAGTAAAATGTATAACAAAGTGTTTTAAATTATAATTTTCTTAACTAGGTACGGTTGATATCTTGGATTCACAGGGGTGAAATTGAATTCAAGTAATTTAAATAATCCCATGGTGAGAAAGGGAGTGAATTCAATTGCAGTGAATGATGCATTTATTAGAGATTAAAATTAATTAACTTTTTAAAACGCCGTTTAGTGACCACTGAACACAAATCACCTAAAGTACAATTTACATTTTTAAAGTTGGTGGCCCCTTGTTATGTTTTTAATGTTCCCAGTTTAAATTTCAAAAGCGCTTTTTGGCATTATCAATGAATGTAAATAGTTTCAATAAACAATTGATAGGGTACAAACCTGGACAAAGGTAGCATGGTGTGGGACGCGTCTTCCAGGAAACCTCATGCGATACTCCCTTACGGCTGCTCGTGAATTTCCATTGCAAAATCCATAAACAAAAACAATATCTGCTTGCTCGGCAGGTGGATAATTGAGGGGCATATTTCAACAGTAAAAACTTAGATAACAAAACAAAAACGAAACTAGAAACTTGATGACATGCGAACTCCCAAAACAGCACTGACCACTGATACGAGACGGGGTGGCGGGAACCACACGGGACTTGAGACAGAATATGTGTGAAAGAGATGACAGTAGCGCGGCGTTGCCAATTATTTTACCCCTATACTGTGGGCAGTAGCGGAGTGTGGAAATTTTATTTATTTTTTGTTTTTAAAAGAAAAAAAATGTTACCGGACAGCAAAGTGTACATAACATTTTTTACTCCAAATGTGCTAAGGAATAGCTGGTTAAAGTTTGTCGGGTTAGTGCCGATACACCCTGTATATGATAGTTTTTCAAGATCATCAACAACTGTGGTGGATTACCAGGATTTGGCAGTCCTTAGTTGCTAACTCGTCTGTAAGCTCCTTAGACTTAGACTTTTATGCATTACAGAGAATGCTAAAAACTGTAAGCCAAAATTGCAGTAGTGTATTTTATTTGAAATACTCCCATTCCGAATAGGGTCCAAAATTATGTTGTGAAACTATCTGAAGTTGTTGCTCAGGCTTAATCAGAGATTTTCGAAGTGAGATTTAGACAGTCATTATTTTCCCTCTTATTTTGTAGAAGTGAGCAAAATTTCATCACTAAAATATCAAAATTCTGTTTTAAGCGATGGGAATAGGGGGATGGGGTGGTTTATCGAAATATCACATAGACAGTGACCTTCCTATTATTTTGAAGGTCAAGTGTGCAAAATGTCATCACTAAAATATCAAAAATCTGTTTTAAGGGGTGGGATTAGGGGGATAAGGTGGTTTATCGAAATCTCACGTACTGACCTTCCTCTTATTTTGAAGGTCAAGTGTGCCAAATGTTATCAATATCTGTTAAAAAATACAATTAACCTATGATACTTAATTAATTCTCAAAGATTTTTTTCTTCTTATTTCACTATAAATTTTATTACGAGATTGTTATATTGATTTATATCTATCTATATAAATAAAAATGTTAATGTTCAAAATCAGAAAATTCTTCACTGATTGCTTTGAAATTTTGACACAAAGTTGCATTCGAATACGCGCGTGTTTTTATATTATATAGATGTTACCTGTGACTAGTAAAAATGTGTTTTTTTGAAAAACAGATCTATCTGTTGGATGTAAAAGAAACACTTCTATTTTAATCTGTCTGCACAGGCAGGCTGAGCTACAGCATCGCGTGGCTGGGTACAGCTGATGCTTGTGCTCAGAAAGATTCTGAAAAGAATATACTTTCCTCGCCTCAAGAAGTTTCCTCGACTTTTAGTTCTCACCGTTATTTTTAAATAAATAATTATAAAACAATACGCATGGCTTGATTAATTCTAAATGAGTACATTTTTGAAATTAAATTCCTCTCAAAAGCTCAATTCTAAAATTGTCATAATTGTGATTTGTTCTTGTAATTTATTTCATTTAAAAAAGAGTGAACCCATTGAGTTGTAGCTCATTTTTAATTCTGAAAGAACTTTCTATTTCTGATTTATTTTTCGGATGATCTACATTATTTTATAAATAGTTCTCCACGTAACCGTATACACAAACTAAACGCATGTAAATATAGGTAGGCCTTGAACTAGGCCAGAAAAAACTCGCAGCAATTTTTTCAACAACAAAAAACTCAACCATCTATCAGCATTTGCAACGAATACGATGATGATATCCGTAGATTGAACGAAACTACAACAATGATCATCCATTATTTCTATAATTAATGTACGTGTTATGTTTTTAATGATCTATTTTCTTGTATAGGTGCTATGAAATTGCCTACTAATTTTCCACTATAACATGCGTCAAAGAAACTTTGTTTTAAGTTTACAAATAATTTTCTTGCACAACCTAATCAATTTAAGAGCAGAAAAATGTGTATTTTTTTCTGTAGATACGAAACTAAGCTTATTTTAATTAATTCTGTTTCTCCATGTTTTTTAATTATATCGATCCCTACGGATGTATCTAAGTTATTTATATTAAAGATATATAAAAACCGAACCATCTGATTAAAATATTTTATGTAAAACGGTTCGAAATTTTTACCAAACGTTTTTTAACCATAAAATTACCGGTTAGCGGCAGATTTTTTTTTCCAGTCGACGAATTAGTAACTTCTCGGGGCATTCTTCTAGAAAGATATGAGCTATTAGTAATACGTTCATCAGAAATAATTCAAATAAACCGCTCGGAAAAATCAATTTTCTAGGCCTGCCAGGGCAAGTTCGTCCGTAGATCCTTCCATGACGCCAGGTCGCGCGTCGAATATTGTATTTACACGACCTCATCACTTATGTCACTAAGATTACCACTTTATTCAACCATAAGTCTGTCCAAAACACCAGGGCCGCGCGTCGCTAATTTTTGTACATGGCTTATTCACTTAGGGCGTTGAGATTCTGATTTTACTTTAGGGTATTGTCCCATCAAAAGACAAAGAACACATAATGCACGACAATATAAAAACAAAATAGTAGATGAGGTACTGGATGGATTCTGAAACATTACTGGAAACACCATTAAAGAAATAAGTCGATAGAAAATCCTTAGTCTACTAAAATACTTCAGTTTATATATTACTAGTTATTAGTCGCACAATAAATAAATTAAATAAGTCGAAGCAGAGTTAGGTAGTTTTTTCACTTGATATTTTGTTCTGCTTGCCGAAATGAAGGTGTTAGAAAGAGAAGACACCACGATATTTAATTCTAAATCATACAATCTAGAAATTAATCACAGAACAATTAAAGTGTGCACCTTAATGGAACCAAAATAACCGACCGCAATTTATGAGAAAAAAATTATGAAACTTGAATATGAAAAAAATGAAAATTATGAATTTTTTCTTAATTTTTTTTTTCATTAAACGTTACAAAATGGGGTGATAATAACGTTTGTAATACATTTGTATAAAAAAGTGTATTTTTTTATATTTGTTCTTTATCAGTGTTTCAAAAAACTTAAAGTCAGCCATTTTTTTTTTTTTTAGTTTTGCGTTCAAAATTTTAATATTATTAAAAATATGCGTTTATTTGCTATAACCAAATGTGACAGCGTATTTCATTATTTTTCAAAAACAGTTTTTAGTTTTCGGATATGTTCAATAATATTCCATTTATTTGAATTTTATTACAAAACGGAAATACTCCGACAGTCTGACAGAATGTAGATGAGGCCTGAAGAGTTTATAATAATAATAATTTGTATAGCGCCTTTTTGTGAAAAAATCACCTTAAGGGATTTACACGCATTTCGTGATTTTTCACAGGTATCGAAAAACTAGTACAGGTAAAAACACTCATTGTGCAATTAACAATGCTAATAATATTTGTCGTTTTATAATTGTCACCCATAAACACCTGCAGACTTAATCAAATAAAATAAATATAACAAACAATTACTGATTACTTTATTGCATTTTTAATTGTTGCCATGAAAAAGGTGGGTAGGTTTTAATAAAAAAAAGTGTGGATTTACGTGAAAAATTGCCGTTAGAAAACTTTCTACTTTTTATTTTAGATCGAACCAGAAAACCACTCTGAAGATATCCATAACAGGACGAAACTAATCCCATTTTAATAATAAGTGGTAAAAATCATAAAGTTTTTTATCATTACTTCGCAAGTTTAATTCAATTACGAATAAATTAACAGTCCACAAAAATGTTAGTAAATGAGTAATGTTCCACAAAAAATATATTTTACGTTCAATTTTTCCCATTGTTGAGTGTAATTTAGCGCGTGGGAAACCAATTTACCAAATAAATATGCTAATCATATTTTATTCTCTCTATTCAAATGTTTTAACACACAGAGAAAACTTCCTGATAAAAAAATATTGCTAATGTCTTCAAATTATTCTTATTCCTGTTATAAACGGGTTTGTAACCCATTAACGAATGAACTGATCGGTATCCTGATAAACTTTAAATAAAATGCCAATATTGCACGATGTCGGAACACGTGTTCATAAGAATTCTGACATTTTTTCATTCCATCATGATAAATAATCTTAATAATAATTAAGACATACCCAGGTGCATAAACACGTGTTTCAATATTATTATGAATTTATCAACAATATCAGGAAGCGGCCTGCAGCCCCGTTTATAACAGGGTATCCAACAATTTGGAGAATTTTAACTCAGCATTACCCATTTATCTCCGTGCTGCAATTTTAAACTCATCATTTTTTATAATGTCGCCAAAATTACATTTCCTGAAAAATCACAAAATCTGTTAAAAAATTCGCATTTCAAATATAGAATTAATTATTAATAAAATACTTTTGGTACCTACTGGTACTACTGATAATCAGTGCCAATTTTTAAAATAGAAGCACATCCTGATTCTAGCGGCAAACATCGTTTTTATAAATATTTCAGCTTCACAAATCCTGTAATTATAATATCCGGTGACTTTTCGAAATGAAAATTATTCAAATTTTGAAAACAATCTTTCTATCACAGATAAGCGATAATTTCTACCCACCAATTTTATTTTATATTTTAAATGTGTTATATTTTTCAATGATATACAAATAATACATTTCTCAGTTTTCAACCTGTGCAATTCAAGCAACATTTGCACTAATAAAATACGGCAAACGAAATACTACTGTAGTGAATTCAATTGGAACAGTGTAATTAATTTGTTCGAATTGGGTTTGTTCTTGAACTAAAAAAACAATTTATAGAATGGGGAATATTAAATACTCCCGGTTCGAAAATTCCGAAATTCCCATTTGGGAACGGGTCCCGTAACCACGTCGACCGGTAGCCTCAATACGCAACTAACTGGGACTGGATAGCGGGTATCCACTAATGAAATGGCGGACTGACAGCGCCTATATACGTATATATATATATACGCAGTATAGTAAACATCGCACCATTATTATTTATAACCGGCTCCGACTTCAGTAAGGCCAGTCTCTCGGTGAGCTACGAAGTGGACGGATATTTTCCGTGCAAAACAAACGTGCTAGTATTATACTGTTATCGTATTATTTACTTAAGTGAACCGAATAAGTATAATCGTTAATTTATATATGAATCAAATAACGACAACGAATACAAAATTATTGTTTTGGGATTCTGTGTGATTAAACAGAATTCCATTTTATTTCATCTTCGAAAAGTGAAGTTTTTGTGATAATTTGTGTGATTAATTGCACGTTACTGAAGTGAACACCGGATCAAAGCAGAGAAAAGGACAACATCCATATTTATTAAAGTAAGTGCAATTGAATATTTTTATAATTCTAGTATTTATATTATATTATATGCTCTTGTTTTATGCATGTTAAATTATTATCTTTAAGGACTTGCTTTCTAAGTATTTATGTATTTATATCGCTGCATATGATTACGGTAGATATTTCCTAGCCACCGCACTTTAAATAAAGCACGAATTATGGAGATTACAACTTAATTACTTCAAGAAACAATGATTTACCTCGGGATAAATGGTAAAATATGCATTATATTTCCATATTGATTCTAAGTTCAAAATTCAACTTATAAAATGATCCTTTGCTGCCATTTTCGACATGGAGTGACACTTGCGAAATTTTCGTTTCAATTGAAATACACATAAATTACTTAATTGACCCAAACTGAGAACATAACCTTTGTGCATATAAATAGTTGTTTCTTGTAGCAATTATTTAAACAAAATATATTTTAGGCACACATTTCATAATGTTGTAATTATATTTTCAGTCTTCGATTCGTTTTAAGATTATCAAGATGTATTTTGATAATGGTTTTTAATGTTTGTAATTTGAACACTTACCTCTGTGGTCACACAGGGTAAACACAAATCAGGAGACTCTAAAAGCCGGGAATTTTATTTAATTGTGCATTATTAGGGAACAATTTGACAGTAAATATTTAGAATTATTTCTTTGTTACTGTAGTTCCATTTATTATATTGAAAAAACATTTAAAAAAAAAAACGATATTATTTTTAACATTTCATAAGGATCAGGTGAGTTTTCGTCAAAATCTAATCATTATCGAAGTACCAAATTCTCATTTTACTTTTTTAAAAGCAAGTAGATATAATACATTTTGAAAATTGATTGAAAAATTAATCAATTTAATTAATTCTTGAAAATGGTTGTTGTAATAATATCGAAATGTCAAAGAAACGTCTCGTAATAAGTAATAAGAATTGACTATCTTATATATACACAATGTTGTATCTTGCATAACATGAAACGAAACTATTAAGGTTTAACTAATATAATTTGTTTTGTGAGACAGAATCATTCAAACGTACAATGAACCAGGTTTCCCAAATAATGTATTTTGTATTATGTGACATAGAATCATTCAAACGTACAATGAACCAGGTTTCCCAAATAATGTATTTTGTATTGCGTGACATAGAATCATTCAAACGTACAATGAACCAGGTCTCCCAAATAATGTATTTTGTATTATGTGACATGGAATCATTCAAACGTACAATGAACCAGGTTTCCCAAATAATGTATTTTGGATTACGTGACATAGAATCATTCAAACGTACAATGAACCAGGTTTCCCAAATAATGTATTTTGTATTACAAGATATAGAATCATTCAAACGTACAATGAACCAGGTTTCTCAAACAATGTATTTATATGGTTCTACGTAATTTTGTTTCGTATTGCGACAATTTTTGTGAAAGATAATATTACTAAATGTATTCAAAATCGAATGGTAAGTTGCTCGAAGTAAAGTTTTAAAAATTCATTTCTTTTAGAGAAAGCCAGAAATAACCTTGAAATTAAAATCGTCTCCATATATGCATTTTGTTCATTGGATTGAATTGTACGTGACCAACCTTTATTGACCTCTCAAGGTTTTTTCGCACTTAAACGTATTAGTACCAAATCGTCGCTGTGTCTATTTAACCATTGTTCAAAAATTTCCTAACTTGGATAATGTTTCTCTGAAAATAACATCACGTTTAAAGTATTTGGAGAATGTCCGATGTTAAATTGATTGAATTAAATGGGGACGCATCAGAAAGACATGGGACTATCAAGTGAATCAAATGGGGACGCCTTAGGAAGACATGGGACTATCAAGTGAATCAAATGGGGACGCCTTAGGAAGACATGGGACTATCAAGTGAATCAAATGGGGAAGCCTTAGGAAGACATGGGACTATCAAGTGAATCAAATAGTCTTCACATTAATGTGTAAACGCGAACGAAGTACGAATAATCTGTCTCTTTTATAAAATAAATAATAGTTGAATAAATGCATTTGAAACACCGAGAACAG
>NW_028301428.1:30000-38765 GCF_061612785.1 Hesperophylax consimilis | reverse complement strand
ACGGGGGCGAGAGAACAGTCTGGTCGCATTGTGTGCGCGACCCTCAAACAGGAGTGGTCCGTCGACAAACTACGTCTTGCTCGGACCGCAATGTGCGTTCGAAATGTCGATGCTCATGTGTCCTGCAGTTCACACTCTGACGCGCATTTAGCTGCGTTCTTCATCGACCCACGAGCCGAGTGATCCGCCGTTCAGGGTAATAATGATAAAACAAACATAAATAGATACGTTTTAGTTTTCGGTTTTTACAATTTGGTTTGCGTTTTCGAAATGTTTATAATTCCATTCGACAAAAAGATTAATTTTGTACCGCCGCCTTCACGGCGACGGGTAAAATTTCACCGGACGAGCGGATAGAGGACGGAGCCCTCCTCCGCTCGACGCCGGCGGTTCTCGGTTCGCATCGGCGCCCTAGGGCGATCTCCGACGCAGTAATTTAGCATTCGTTCGATTATGGTTTATATGTATAATATGTTTTGTTTCATAATAATATTTCATATCATGGAAAGCACAAACATTAAACACAGGAAATGATCCTTCCGCAGGTTCACCTACGGAAACCTTGTTACGACTTTTACTTCCTCTAAATGATCAAATTCGGTCAAACTTTCCGACGCGTCGGATGCCCGTGAGAGCTTCCGCGCACCAGTCCGAAGACCTCACCAAATCATCCATCGGTAGTAGCGACGGGCGGTGTGTACAAAGGGCAGGGACGCAATCAACGCGAGCTGGTGACTCGCTTTTACTAGGAATTCCTCGTTCATGGGGGAGAATTGCAAACCCCAATCCCTATCACGAAGGGGTTTCATCGGGTTACCCGGGCCGTTAGGCCAAGGAGGACACGCTGATCCCTTCAGTGTAGCGCGCGTGCGGCCCAGGACATCTAAGGGCATCACAGACCTGCTATTGCTCAATCTCGTGCGGCTATATATACCGCCGGTCCCTCTAAGAAGATTTTCATTGTACGCCGGTAGTGAAGACCGCGAAACGCACGACCCCGACGCGCGAACGCCGAAGCCGCGCGCACACGGACCCTCGTGATACCGGTTGCACGTCTATTTAATAGGCTAGAGTTACGTTCGTTACCGGAATTAACCTGACAAATCGCTCCACCAACTAAGAGCGGCCATGCACCACCACCCACCGAATCGAGAAAGAGCTGTTAATCCGTCAATCCTTCCAGTGTCCGGGCCTGGTGAGTTTTCCCGTGTTGAGTCGAATTAAGCCGCAGGCTCCACTCCTGGTGGTGCCCTTCCGTCAATTCCTTTAAGTTTCAGCTTTGCAACCATACTCCCCCCGGAGCCCGAAAGCTTTGGTTTCCCGGGAGCTGCCCACCGGGTTAAAATTATGAAACTTCGGCGGATCGCTGGCTGGCATCATTTATGGTTAGAACTACAGCGGTATCTAATCGCCTTCGAACCTCTAACTTTCGTTCTTGATTAATGAAAACACCTTTGGCAAATGCTTTCGCTTTAGTCCGTCTTGCGACGATCCAAGAATTTCACCTCTAACGTCTCAATACGAATGCCCCCAGTCGTCCCTATTAATCATTACCTCTGGTATCAGAAAGCCAACAAAACAGAACCGAGGTCCTATTCTATTATTCCATGCGTACAATATTCAGGCAAGTGTTAGCCCGCTTTGAGCACTCTAATTTGTTCAAAGTAAACAGCCGCGACGGCCCGCCTCGGTGCGCGGCCGACCGTGAGGCCGACCGACACACGCCGGCGGTGGACGCACCGGCGAGAAGCCCCGCAGACGTGCCTGTCGTACCGCATTCGGTAGACCGACACCGCAGGACACAATTTCAACTACGAGCTTTTTAACCGCAACAACTTTAGTATATGCTATTGGAGCTGGAATTACCGCGGCTGCTGGCACCAGACTTGCCCTCCAATGGATCCTCATTAAAGGATTTAAAGTGTAATCATTCCGATCACGAGGCCTCGGACGAGTCCCGTATCGTTATTTTTCGTCACTACCTCCCCGTGCCGGGAGTGGGTAATTTGCGCGCCTGCTGCCTTCCGTGGATGTGGTAGCCGTTTCTCAGGCTCCCTCTCCGGAATCGAACCCTGATTCCCCGTTACCCGTGACAACCATGGTAGTCGCATAAACTACCATCGACAGTTGATAAGGCAGACATTTGAAAGATGCGTCGCCGGTGCTAGACCGTGCGATCAGCTCAAAGTTATCTAGAGTCATCTCGAATGGCGACGGACGGGGCGCGAACCCCGCCGCCGATTGGTTTTTGATCTAATAAAAGCATTCCTCCCGTTACCGGTCAGAACCTCGTTTGCATGTATTAGCTCTAGAATTGCCACAGTTATCCAAGTAACCGTGTACGATCTAAGGAACCAAAACTGATATATTGAGCCATTCGCGGTTTCACCTTAATTCGGCTTTTACTGAGACTTGCATGGCTTAGTCTTTGAGACAAGCATATGATTACTGGCAGGATCAACCAGGGAGCTGCACCACCGTCGGAGGGTTTTTAATCCTCCGAACGACAGAGGCCCGCCCTCGCGTAGAGGGCGCGGACAACACGGCGTTAAAGAACACGCGACGGAGTCACCCGCACGAGTCACGCTCATTATGCGTACCGCTATATTCTCCCGCTCGGCGACCGTCGCTAGACGAAAGCTCCGCGGGAAAATTTTTGCTTCAAACGAAGAAAGCGCGCGTAGGACGGCTCCCGCCCGAGAGAGAGAGACCGCACCCGCGACGACGCTATCGTCCGATTTATAATTCCCATTCGTAAAACGTGTACACCGAAAGCGCACGCCTTTGGCGAGGCAACAGTGAGACGGGGATAAAATCCTCCGCCTTTGCTTTTGAAAATTCTGCTCGCGCGGAACTCCAGAGTCAAAACATGAGCGCGAACGCCGCGCAGAAGCGGGCGTCACGTAGTTTCTCGCAAATAACACCGCCGACACGACCGATAGGCCGCCGCAGTTTGCGAACGCCGTGCATCGAGAGCCCGCCACACTCGGCGGGCACAAAGCTGTGCCGGGTCGCGTTCTCGCTCGGGACGGCGCCGAGCGCGATGCGCCCGCTCCGACCCCTCGAAGGCGCGCAGGCGGCCGGGCCGTCGGGCCTCGGGCGGCTCGCGAAACCGGGCACAAGGCGCTCGGTCTCGGTAAATAAATTTACTCTCGTCACTTACTTTCGTATTCGCATTTTGGAAATTTTAAATTATTTCATTTAATCGATGATACCGACCGACCGTTCCCGGTGAGTTTAAAAAAACTTAATACAGAGGTACGTAGTTATTTCAAATTTACACAATAAGAACATATTTCAAATAAAAATAAAAACTTAACATAGATATAATAATAATAATAATAAATAACTAACATAACTAACTAAATATATAACTAACAGATCGAGCGATTAGTCATAATAGAACCGATATAGTTTTACATGACAAAATTTTTAAAAATAACTTATATCATCGATGTCGCTATTCCGAATTCCTGTAATATTCAAAAATCTGTTAGTGAAAAAATAAGAAAATACACAGATTTAGGAAATGAGAAAAAAAGAATTTGGCATTCTCAGACTATAAAAATATTACCATTCGTTATTTCGGCTACCGGCATTATACCTAGCTCTCTTATTAAAAATTTAGGCGTATTAGATCTATCAAAAAATTTATATATAAAGATGCAAAAGTCGGTCATTTTGAATACATGTAGGATAACAAAAGATTTTTTTAAATGTTTATGTTGAGGGATCTGTAGGATTTATTTATAGGCCCCGTTAGGAGTTCTACCGAGCCGAACCCTCCGATATGAAAATATCTGGAGTCGGTGAATTATTTTCCCATTTGATCTCTGTTGAGTTGACGTGTTGTTCTTGTATTGTTTTGTATTTATTTTACTTTTTTAAATTTAAATTCCATTGACAAAGATCAATTTTTTGCTAATAAGTATTGGCAAAAAATTTTTATTGGCATAAAATTATATTGGCAGAAGATTTTATTGGCATCAAATTTTATTGGCAGAAAATTTTATTGGCCTAAAATTTTATTGGCATAAAATTATATTGGCAGAAAATTTTATTGGCATCAAATTTTATTGGCATCAAATTTTATTGGCAGAAAATTTTATTGGCATAAATTTTAATGGCAAAAATTTTTGTCAATTTATCTATTTGCAAAAATTGTAATCGCACCTAACCTGACCTGACCTAACCTAACCTAACCTAACCTAACCTAACCTAACCTAACCTAACCTAACCTAACCTAACCTAACCTAACCTAACCTAACCTAACCTAACCTAACCCAACCTAACCTAACCTAACCTAACCAAACCTAACCTAACCTAACCTAACCAAACCTAACTTAACCTAACCTAACCTAACCTAACCTAACCTAACCTAACCTAACCTAACCTAACCTAACCAAACCTAACCTAACCTAACCTAACCTAACCTAACCTAACCTAACCTAACCTAACCTAACCTAACCTAACCTAACCTAACCTAACCTAACCTAACCTAACCTAACCTACACTAACCCAACCTAACCCAACCTAACCTAACCTAACCTAACCTAACCTAACCTAACCTAACCTAACCTAACCTAACCTAACCTAACCTAACCTAACCTAACCTAACCTAACCTAACCTAACCTAACCTAACCTAACCTAACCTAACCTGATACATAAAGTAAATTCACCCGGCACCCACAAGACTAGGCAACATTTTAGAATTGTTATATTATATCATTTATTCTGTTGAGTTAAAAAAAAAAAAAAAACTTAATAGACGACATTGAAATTAAATCAAATAAATTCATATTTACACGTACATTTTTTAAAAATATATTCAATTAAAAATTAACATTTTTACCTCTACAAGAGTCCAAAAACACTCGTCTGTGAAGTGTAAAAAAATAATAATAAAATTTTACTTTTAAAACATATGTAAATAGGAGAAAAAAAAAATCATAACAAAACATATAAAGTGAAGAGATTTTTGTATATTTATACATAAGTACATACATACATACATACATACATACATACATAGTAAGAAAACGATTTTAAAAGGGATTCGAATAAAACAAATTCACCGACTATTACAGACCGCGATGCGCCCGCTCCGACTCCTCGACTGCGCTCAGACGGACGCCCGGGCGGTCGGGCCTCTCGCGGAACCGGCCGCAGTAGCGCGAGCCGCGTCGCCTCATCTCCGGCCGTCTGCCCGACTGCTCACGCTCGGTCTCGAAAAAATAAATTTACCCTCGTCGCTCACGTCTTCTCACTATCGAAATGTTAAATTATACATACATACATACATACATACATACATACATACATACATACATACATACATACATACATACATACATACATACATACATACATAGTAAGAAAACGATTTTAAAAGGGATTCGAATAAAACAAATTCACCGACTATTACAGACCGCGATGCGCCCGCTCCGACTCCTCGACTGCGCTCAGACGGACGCCCGGGCGGTCGGGCCTCTCGCGGAACCGGCCGCAGTAGCGCGAGCCGCGTCGCCTCATCTCCGGCCGTCTGCCCGACTGCTCACGCTCGGTCTCGAAAAAATAAATTTACCCTCGTCGCTCACGTCTTCTCACTATCGAAATGTTAAATTATACATACATACATACATACATACATACATACATACATACATACATACATAGTAAGAAAACGATTTTAAAAGGGATTCGAATAAAACAAATTCACCGACTATTACAGACCGCGATGCGCCCGCTCCGACTCCTCGACTGCGCTCAGACGGACGCCCGGGCGGTCGGGCCTCTCGCGGAACCGGCCGCAGTAGCGCGAGCCGCGTCGCCTCATCTCCGGCCGTCTGCCCGACTGCTCACGCTCGGTCTCGAAAAAATAAATTTACCCTCGTCGCTCACGTCTTCTCACTATCGAAATGTTAAATTATACATACATACATACATACATACATACATACATACATACATACATACATACATACATAGTAAGAAAACGATTTTAAAAGGGATTCGAATAAAACAAATTCACCGACTATTACAGACCGCGATGCGCCCGCTCCGACTCCTCGACTGCGCTCAGACGGACGCCCGGGCGGTCGGGCCTCTCGCGGAACCGGCCGCAGTAGCGCGAGCCGCGTCGCCTCATCTCCGGCCGTCTGCCCGACTGCTCACGCTCGGTCTCGAAAAAATAAATTTACCCTCGTCGCTCACGTCTTCTCACTATCGAAATGTTAAATTATACATACATACATACATACATACATACATACATACATACATACATACATACATACATACATGATAAGAAAACTAAAAAATAAACATTTTCACACTGAGGGCCATTAAGTGCGGCCCGTTTACTCCCGCCGTTTACCCGCGGCTACCACCCGAAATGAGATCCTCTCAGCTCCGCTCCGGTCCCAATGCTCCCGTAACATTTAAATTTTTTATTCTACGCTGCAAGAATGACGTTCCGAATTCGATTCCGAAATAAAAATCTATAAAAATAAATAAATTACAATTTCACATTGAGGGCCATTAAGTGCGGCCCGTTTACTCCCGCCGTTTACCCGCGGCTATCATCCGAAATGAGATCTTGTCAGCTCCGGTCCCAATGCTCTCGAAACCTTTAAATTTAATATTCTACACTAAGAATGGCGTTCCGAATTAGATTCTGAAATAAAATACGTCAAAAAAAAAGTTTTTTTTTCTTTTAAATCACACCGTGCCCGGGGCAAATGGCGTCATCGGGTGCGTCGCAGTTACTCCCGCCGTCCACCCGCGGCCGCTACTCGATATCAGATCCCACTCATCGCCGGCCCCGCTGCACCGAACCGCGGCTAAATTTATTATTCTACACTAAGAATGACGTTATGAGTTCGATTCTGAAATTTAAAAAAAATAAATATTTTATTTTTAAATAAGAAAATTTTGAAAACACGTTGAGGGCCGTTAAGTGCGTCCCAGTTACTCCCGCGCTTTACCCGCGCCCGCCGCTCTGAATTGCATTCCCTCACCTCCTGACGAAAATGATTTATTTAATTTATTAATTATCGAAGACAATATTACCGATTTCTAAACGAAAATCTGAAACAGAAAAATCAGAAAAGGATACGGTCACATCTAGGACTGATTTTTTTTTTTTATTATTTTGGTGATTTTTCTCTTTCAGATTTTCTTTTAGAATTCGCTAATATTATCTTCGATAATTAAATATTACAATATTAGGTTTTACTCAGTAAAGTTATTCCAAAAAATAAATAATTACTATTATTATTATTTATAATTTTTATTCACACATAAATATGACACTTAGGTACACAGCATAAGAAGAATAATAACAAAAAACCTAATTTTCCCCGAAACCGCTACGCCATCTATCGTCTACAATGTTTTGAACTCATCAAAAGACGAAAAAAAAGAAGAAAGGTTTGTGAATTGATTTCTTTTTTCGATATCATACTACAAGTCGTAAGTTGGGTTTCTATATTATATTGATCGGCGACCGGATAAATCATCAAAATGATAATTCATCACATATTTAAAAAGTTATGTAAAGTCATGGAAAGTGATGAAACAAAAACTTTTTTTTACTGGGTTAAGTAGGTTAGGTTAGGTCAGGTTAGGTTAGGTTGGGTTAGGTTAGGTTAGGTTAGGTAAGGTTAGGTTAGGTTAGGTTTAAACAAATCATCGTTTTTAATGATTCTATATCACTTTTTAAAAGTGTGTTGAACAGTCACCGTGTTGAGTTAGCATGGAACCATATTGATCATAAATTTTATATATAATCATAATACATAGGGCGACTGAAGAAAGCCACACTAAGTTTATCGAAAACCGCCACGAGTGTCGATGAAATAAATAAATAAATAAATTAATTAAAATTAAAAGAAAATCGATAAATGCAATCAGGTTGCATGATAAATCACCACAATGACAACAGAACACACATTGAAAAAGTGATATGAAGTCATTAAAAGTGATGAAACAAAAATTGGGTTAAATACTTATACTCGTAACCTATTCAACCTAGTTTTTGTTTCATCACTTTTCATGACCTCACATCGCCGTTTAAAGGTTTGTTGAATTTTGATTTTGACGATTTATCCGGTCACTAACCCCTAACCTAACCAGAATACGGGACACGTCTCCATCGTCTTTTTTTTTTCGAAAATTCGGTTAAAAAAAAAAAATAACATTCTGGAGGAGAACCACCACTTTCTTGCCCTGTTTTAGGTACTGACAGTACCCCTTCAGAGCAACAACTCGGAAACTGCTTTTAAATTTAACTGAAACTGTAATGAAACATTCTTTATGGGCATTCTGGTAATCATGTACCGCTTCTGTTGCGGTTATCATCTGGGCTCGCTCCACATGAATTAACATACACTTTACGCATTGAAAGAGTCCATAAATTTTTTTTAAGGTTTTTTTATTCTCGCGGCTCTATGGACGTTACCCTTGGCTTTACCCATCGATTTATATATTAGGCATGACCAATTACCACTCCCTAGAGACAAGTAGAGGTATTGCTTTGCTTAAATATTTTTTTCAACTAATAAACGATCACTTATCTAATAATGATATACTGGCCCAATTATTTTTTTTTTGTACCAGAGTCTCACTCTCGAGGACGTCATAACAATGACGTCTTCTATATAGTAGAGCGAGCCGCACTAATTTATTTATAAACTCACGAGAGCTACGTGCTTTTTGAATGCGGTAGATAAAAAAATAGATTTTTATTTTTTGTGTCCTATAG
>NW_028301428.1:12500-25000 GCF_061612785.1 Hesperophylax consimilis | reverse complement strand
CGGACGATCGATTTGCACGTCAGAATCGCTTCGGTCCTCCATCAGGGTTTCCCCTGACTTCGACCTGACCAGGCATAGTTCACCATCTTTCGGGTCCCAGCGTGTACGCTCTCAGTGCGTCTCGATAATCGCACGGGGGCTTTCTCGAAACGCCTCGGGAATGCGGCGGGGCGTCTGACGACGCCCGCGCATCTTCCCTGCGACCGGCTCGAGGCCGGCCTTTCACTTTCATTTCGCCTCTGGGTTTATCAGTGTTCCCAATGACTCGCGCACATGCTAGACTCCTTGGTCCGTGTTTCAAGACGGGTCCTGTGAGTGCCCAAAACAAAACCACCGCCGACCGGGACGCGTCCCGTCCGAGAGCGCGCCGCTAACGACGGACACCCGACGCGCGACACCCGCGACGCACTAGACGCCGGGGGCCACGCGAAGGACGCCGCTGCAGCGCGACGGACGCCCGCGAGGGGCGGACGCGATCCTCGTTCTCTACCGTCGCTGCGTAATGTACGCCGCGGCCGTGGACACCGCGGCTCCGCCTCGCAGAGCGAGACGGGTCAACCGCACGGCGCATTCGACCGCGGCGCGACGGGTCGCGGTGTTATACTAAGGGAGAAGTGCACGCGCTCCGGGAGCCTGACGGCGCACCCGCGCACCCACCGCCCCGAAAGCCGAAGGCGAAGGTTTGCGCGAGGCGCGAGCCCCGACGGAAGACACGATGAATCTCCCCGTTCGCTCGTTTGAGTTCCACAGGTTTACCCCTGAACGGTTTCACGTACTCTTTAACTCTCTCTTCAAAGTTCTTTTCAACTTTCCCTCACGGTACTTGTTCGCTATCGGTCTCGTGGTAGTATTTAGCCTTAGATGGAGTTTACCACCCACTTAGGGCTGCACTCTCAAGCAACCCGACTCTAGGGAGAGAGACCGTCGCGGCCGGCTACCGTCACCACGGGCCTGGCACCCTCTGCGGGTAAGCGGGCCCCGTTCAAGATGAACTTGGACAGGCAGCCGTGACTAATGACCGCGCGTGTATGTATAACTCTCCTCCCGAACGCTACATTTCCCGGCGGCCCGCCGGGGCCGCAGGATTCAGCGCTGGGCTCTTCCCGTTTCGCTCGCCGCTACTCGGGGAATCCTCGTTAGTTTCTTTTCCTCCGCTTACTGATATGCTTAAGTTCGGCGGGTGATCTCTCCTGATTTGAGGTCGACAACAAAAATTTTATAAATTCGAGAAGTACGCAAAGCAACAGTGTGCGCGTATTCTCGCCCGTGCAGACTCTGTCAAGCGGGCGCGAAACCGACGAGCGTCCGCGGAGGTGCGCGCGGCCGAGAGCGCGAAGATCGCCCCGGACAGCCGACCGCTCGCGCGGTAGACTGCCCAGTTTTCAGCGTCGTCGCTAGCTCAAGGCTCGCACGCGTTCCTCCGCGTTTGGTATAACGCAAGCGGAAATCGCGCGCATCGAGAGAGCACTTCGTCAAATTTAACCGGACGCCGAGGTCCCGGCGCGCGTCTCCGAGGAGACGACGCGCGCGGGCCCCGGCGACGCCGGCAACGCTCGCTCTGCGCGCCCCCGTCCGAGGACGGGGGCGAGAGAACAGTCTGGTCGCATTGTGTGCGCGACCCTCAAACAGGAGTGGTCCGTCGACAAACTACGTCTTGCTCGGACCGCAATGTGCGTTCGAAATGTCGATGCTCATGTGTCCTGCAGTTCACACTCTGACGCGCATTTAGCTGCGTTCTTCATCGACCCACGAGCCGAGTGATCCGCCGTTCAGGGTAATAATGATAAAACAAACATAAATAGATACGTTTTAGTTTTCGGTTTTTACAATTTGGTTTGCGTTTTCGAAATGTTTATAATTCCATTCGACAAAAAGATTAATTTTGTACCGCCGCCTTCACGGCGACGGGTAAAATTTCACCGGACGAGCGGATAGAGGACGGAGCCCTCCTCCGCTCGACGCCGGCGGTTCTCGGTTCGCATCGGCGCCCTAGGGCGATCTCCGACGCAGTAATTTAGCATTCGTTCGATTATGGTTTATATGTATAATATGTTTTGTTTCATAATAATATTTCATATCATGGAAAGCACAAACATTAAACACAGGAAATGATCCTTCCGCAGGTTCACCTACGGAAACCTTGTTACGACTTTTACTTCCTCTAAATGATCAAATTCGGTCAAACTTTCCGACGCGTCGGATGCCCGTGAGAGCTTCCGCGCACCAGTCCGAAGACCTCACCAAATCATCCATCGGTAGTAGCGACGGGCGGTGTGTACAAAGGGCAGGGACGCAATCAACGCGAGCTGGTGACTCGCTTTTACTAGGAATTCCTCGTTCATGGGGGAGAATTGCAAACCCCAATCCCTATCACGAAGGGGTTTCATCGGGTTACCCGGGCCGTTAGGCCAAGGAGGACACGCTGATCCCTTCAGTGTAGCGCGCGTGCGGCCCAGGACATCTAAGGGCATCACAGACCTGCTATTGCTCAATCTCGTGCGGCTATATATACCGCCGGTCCCTCTAAGAAGATTTTCATTGTACGCCGGTAGTGAAGACCGCGAAACGCACGACCCCGACGCGCGAACGCCGAAGCCGCGCGCACACGGACCCTCGTGATACCGGTTGCACGTCTATTTAATAGGCTAGAGTTACGTTCGTTACCGGAATTAACCTGACAAATCGCTCCACCAACTAAGAGCGGCCATGCACCACCACCCACCGAATCGAGAAAGAGCTGTTAATCCGTCAATCCTTCCAGTGTCCGGGCCTGGTGAGTTTTCCCGTGTTGAGTCGAATTAAGCCGCAGGCTCCACTCCTGGTGGTGCCCTTCCGTCAATTCCTTTAAGTTTCAGCTTTGCAACCATACTCCCCCCGGAGCCCGAAAGCTTTGGTTTCCCGGGAGCTGCCCACCGGGTTAAAATTATGAAACTTCGGCGGATCGCTGGCTGGCATCATTTATGGTTAGAACTACAGCGGTATCTAATCGCCTTCGAACCTCTAACTTTCGTTCTTGATTAATGAAAACACCTTTGGCAAATGCTTTCGCTTTAGTCCGTCTTGCGACGATCCAAGAATTTCACCTCTAACGTCTCAATACGAATGCCCCCAGTCGTCCCTATTAATCATTACCTCTGGTATCAGAAAGCCAACAAAACAGAACCGAGGTCCTATTCTATTATTCCATGCGTACAATATTCAGGCAAGTGTTAGCCCGCTTTGAGCACTCTAATTTGTTCAAAGTAAACAGCCGCGACGGCCCGCCTCGGTGCGCGGCCGACCGTGAGGCCGACCGACACACGCCGGCGGTGGACGCACCGGCGAGAAGCCCCGCAGACGTGCCTGTCGTACCGCATTCGGTAGACCGACACCGCAGGACACAATTTCAACTACGAGCTTTTTAACCGCAACAACTTTAGTATATGCTATTGGAGCTGGAATTACCGCGGCTGCTGGCACCAGACTTGCCCTCCAATGGATCCTCATTAAAGGATTTAAAGTGTAATCATTCCGATCACGAGGCCTCGGACGAGTCCCGTATCGTTATTTTTCGTCACTACCTCCCCGTGCCGGGAGTGGGTAATTTGCGCGCCTGCTGCCTTCCGTGGATGTGGTAGCCGTTTCTCAGGCTCCCTCTCCGGAATCGAACCCTGATTCCCCGTTACCCGTGACAACCATGGTAGTCGCATAAACTACCATCGACAGTTGATAAGGCAGACATTTGAAAGATGCGTCGCCGGTGCTAGACCGTGCGATCAGCTCAAAGTTATCTAGAGTCATCTCGAATGGCGACGGACGGGGCGCGAACCCCGCCGCCGATTGGTTTTTGATCTAATAAAAGCATTCCTCCCGTTACCGGTCAGAACCTCGTTTGCATGTATTAGCTCTAGAATTGCCACAGTTATCCAAGTAACCGTGTACGATCTAAGGAACCAAAACTGATATATTGAGCCATTCGCGGTTTCACCTTAATTCGGCTTTTACTGAGACTTGCATGGCTTAGTCTTTGAGACAAGCATATGATTACTGGCAGGATCAACCAGGGAGCTGCACCACCGTCGGAGGGTTTTTAATCCTCCGAACGACAGAGGCCCGCCCTCGCGTAGAGGGCGCGGACAACACGGCGTTAAAGAACACGCGACGGAGTCACCCGCACGAGTCACGCTCATTATGCGTACCGCTATATTCTCCCGCTCGGCGACCGTCGCTAGACGAAAGCTCCGCGGGAAAATTTTTGCTTCAAACGAAGAAAGCGCGCGTAGGACGGCTCCCGCCCGAGAGAGAGAGACCGCACCCGCGACGACGCTATCGTCCGATTTATAATTCCCATTCGTAAAACGTGTACACCGAAAGCGCACGCCTTTGGCGAGGCAACAGTGAGACGGGGATAAAATCCTCCGCCTTTGCTTTTGAAAATTCTGCTCGCGCGGAACTCCAGAGTCAAAACATGAGCGCGAACGCCGCGCAGAAGCGGGCGTCACGTAGTTTCTCGCAAATAACACCGCCGACACGACCGATAGGCCGCCGCAGTTTGCGAACGCCGTGCATCGAGAGCCCGCCACACTCGGCGGGCACAAAGCTGTGCCGGGTCGCGTTCTCGCTCGGGACGGCGCCGAGCGCGATGCGCCCGCTCCGACCCCTCGAAGGCGCGCAGGCGGCCGGGCCGTCGGGCCTCGGGCGGCTCGCGAAACCGGGCACAAGGCGCTCGGTCTCGGTAAATAAATTTACTCTCGTCACTTACTTTCGTATTCGCATTTTGGAAATTTTAAATTATTTCATTTAATCGATGATACCGACCGACCGTTCCCGGTGAGTTTAAAAAAACTTAATACAGAGGTACGTAGTTATTTCAAATTTACACAATAAGAACATATTTCAAATAAAAATAAAAACTTAACATAGATATAATAATAATAATAATAAATAACTAACATAACTAACTAAATATATAACTAACAGATCGAGCGATTAGTCATAATAGAACCGATATAGTTTTACATGACAAAATTTTTAAAAATAACTTATATCATCGATGTCGCTATTCCGAATTCCTGTAATATTCAAAAATCTGTTAGTGAAAAAATAAGAAAATACACAGATTTAGGAAATGAGAAAAAAAGAATTTGGCATTCTCAGACTATAAAAATATTACCATTCGTTATTTCGGCTACCGGCATTATACCTAGCTCTCTTATTAAAAATTTAGGCGTATTAGATCTATCAAAAAATTTATATATAAAGATGCAAAAGTCGGTCATTTTGAATACATGTAGGATAACAAAAGATTTTTTTAAATGTTTATGTTGAGGGATCTGTAGGATTTATTTATAGGCCCCGTTAGGAGTTCTACCGAGCCGAACCCTCCGATATGAAAATATCTGGAGTCGGTGAATTATTTTCCCATTTGATCTCTGTTGAGTTGACGTGTTGTTCTTGTATTGTTTTGTATTTATTTTACTTTTTTAAATTTAAATTCCATTGACAAAGATCAATTTTTTGCTAATAAGTATTGGCAAAAAATTTTTATTGGCATAAAATTATATTGGCAGAAGATTTTATTGGCATCAAATTTTATTGGCAGAAAATTTTATTGGCCTAAAATTTTATTGGCATAAAATTATATTGGCAGAAAATTTTATTGGCATCAAATTTTATTGGCATCAAATTTTATTGGCAGAAAATTTTATTGGCATAAATTTTAATGGCAAAAATTTTTGTCAATTTATCTATTTGCAAAAATTGTAATCGCACCTAACCTGACCTGACCTAACCTAACCTAACCTAACCTAACCTAACCTAACCTAACCTAACCTAACCTAACCTAACCTAACCTAACCTAACCTAACCTAACCTAACCTAACCCAACCTAACCTAACCTAACCTAACCAAACCTAACCTAACCTAACCTAACCAAACCTAACTTAACCTAACCTAACCTAACCTAACCTAACCTAACCTAACCTAACCTAACCTAACCTAACCAAACCTAACCTAACCTAACCTAACCTAACCTAACCTAACCTAACCTAACCTAACCTAACCTAACCTAACCTAACCTAACCTAACCTAACCTAACCTAACCTAACCTACACTAACCCAACCTAACCCAACCTAACCTAACCTAACCTAACCTAACCTAACCTAACCTAACCTAACCTAACCTAACCTAACCTAACCTAACCTAACCTAACCTAACCTAACCTAACCTAACCTAACCTAACCTAACCTAACCTAACCTGATACATAAAGTAAATTCACCCGGCACCCACAAGACTAGGCAACATTTTAGAATTGTTATATTATATCATTTATTCTGTTGAGTTAAAAAAAAAAAAAAAACTTAATAGACGACATTGAAATTAAATCAAATAAATTCATATTTACACGTACATTTTTTAAAAATATATTCAATTAAAAATTAACATTTTTACCTCTACAAGAGTCCAAAAACACTCGTCTGTGAAGTGTAAAAAAATAATAATAAAATTTTACTTTTAAAACATATGTAAATAGGAGAAAAAAAAAATCATAACAAAACATATAAAGTGAAGAGATTTTTGTATATTTATACATAAGTACATACATACATACATACATACATACATACATAGTAAGAAAACGATTTTAAAAGGGATTCGAATAAAACAAATTCACCGACTATTACAGACCGCGATGCGCCCGCTCCGACTCCTCGACTGCGCTCAGACGGACGCCCGGGCGGTCGGGCCTCTCGCGGAACCGGCCGCAGTAGCGCGAGCCGCGTCGCCTCATCTCCGGCCGTCTGCCCGACTGCTCACGCTCGGTCTCGAAAAAATAAATTTACCCTCGTCGCTCACGTCTTCTCACTATCGAAATGTTAAATTATACATACATACATACATACATACATACATACATACATACATACATACATACATACATACATACATACATACATACATACATACATAGTAAGAAAACGATTTTAAAAGGGATTCGAATAAAACAAATTCACCGACTATTACAGACCGCGATGCGCCCGCTCCGACTCCTCGACTGCGCTCAGACGGACGCCCGGGCGCCTCTCGCGGAACCGGCCGCAGTAGCGCGAGCCGCGTCGCCTCATCTCCGGCCGTCTGCCCGACTGCTCACGCTCGGTCTCGAAAAAATAAATTTACCCTCGTCGCTCACGTCTTCTCACTATCGAAATGTTAAATTATACATACATACATACATACATACATACATACATACATACATACATACATAGTAAGAAAACGATTTTAAAAGGGATTCGAATAAAACAAATTCACCGACTATTACAGACCGCGATGCGCCCGCTCCGACTCCTCGACTGCGCTCAGACGGACGCCCGGGCGGTCGGGCCTCTCGCGGAACCGGCCGCAGTAGCGCGAGCCGCGTCGCCTCATCTCCGGCCGTCTGCCCGACTGCTCACGCTCGGTCTCGAAAAAATAAAAATAAATTTACCCTCGTCGCTCACGTCTTCTCACTATCGAAATGTTAAATTATACATACATACATACATACATACATACATACATACATACATACATACATACATACATAGTAAGAAAACGATTTTAAAAGGGATTCGAATAAAACAAATTCACCGACTATTACAGACCGCGATGCGCCCGCTCCGACTCCTCGACTGCGCTCAGACGGACGCCCGGGCGGTCGGGCCTCTCGCGGAACCGGCCGCAGTAGCGCGAGCCGCGTCGCCTCATCTCCGGCCGTCTGCCCGACTGCTCACGCTCGGTCTCGAAAAAATAAATTTACCCTCGTCGCTCACGTCTTCTCACTATCGAAATGTTAAATTATACATACATACATACATACATACATACATACATACATACATACATACATACATACATACATGATAAGAAAACTAAAAAATAAACATTTTCACACTGAGGGCCATTAAGTGCGGCCCGTTTACTCCCGCCGTTTACCCGCGGCTACCACCCGAAATGAGATCCTCTCAGCTCCGCTCCGGTCCCAATGCTCCCGTAACATTTAAATTTTTTATTCTACGCTGCAAGAATGACGTTCCGAATTCGATTCCGAAATAAAAATCTATAAAAATAAATAAATTACAATTTCACATTGAGGGCCATTAAGTGCGGCCCGTTTACTCCCGCCGTTTACCCGCGGCTATCATCCGAAATGAGATCTTGTCAGCTCCGGTCCCAATGCTCTCGAAACCTTTAAATTTAATATTCTACACTAAGAATGGCGTTCCGAATTAGATTCTGAAATAAAATACGTCAAAAAAAAAGTTTTTTTTTCTTTTAAATCACACCGTGCCCGGGGCAAATGGCGTCATCGGGTGCGTCGCAGTTACTCCCGCCGTCCACCCGCGGCCGCTACTCGATATCAGATCCCACTCATCGCCGGCCCCGCTGCACCGAACCGCGGCTAAATTTATTATTCTACACTAAGAATGACGTTATGAGTTCGATTCTGAAATTTAAAAAAAATAAATATTTTATTTTTAAATAAGAAAATTTTGAAAACACGTTGAGGGCCGTTAAGTGCGTCCCAGTTACTCCCGCGCTTTACCCGCGCCCGCCGCTCTGAATTGCATTCCCTCACCTCCTGACGAAAATGATTTATTTAATTTATTAATTATCGAAGACAATATTACCGATTTCTAAACGAAAATCTGAAACAGAAAAATCAGAAAAGGATACGGTCACATCTAGGACTGATTTTTTTTTTTTATTATTTTGGTGATTTTTCTCTTTCAGATTTTCTTTTAGAATTCGCTAATATTATCTTCGATAATTAAATATTACAATATTAGGTTTTACTCAGTAAAGTTATTCCAAAAAATAAATAATTACTATTATTATTATTTATAATTTTTATTCACACATAAATATGACACTTAGGTACACAGCATAAGAAGAATAATAACAAAAAACCTAATTTTCCCCGAAACCGCTACGCCATCTATCGTCTACAATGTTTTGAACTCATCAAAAGACGAAAAAAAAGAAGAAAGGTTTGTGAATTGATTTCTTTTTTCGATATCATACTACAAGTCGTAAGTTGGGTTTCTATATTATATTGATCGGCGACCGGATAAATCATCAAAATGATAATTCATCACATATTTAAAAAGTTATGTAAAGTCATGGAAAGTGATGAAACAAAAACTTTTTTTTACTGGGTTAAGTAGGTTAGGTTAGGTCAGGTTAGGTTAGGTTGGGTTAGGTTAGGTTAGGTTAGGTAAGGTTAGGTTAGGTTAGGTTTAAACAAATCATCGTTTTTAATGATTCTATATCACTTTTTAAAAGTGTGTTGAACAGTCACCGTGTTGAGTTAGCATGGAACCATATTGATCATAAATTTTATATATAATCATAATACATAGGGCGACTGAAGAAAGCCACACTAAGTTTATCGAAAACCGCCACGAGTGTCGATGAAATAAATAAATAAATAAATTAATTAAAATTAAAAGAAAATCGATAAATGCAATCAGGTTGCATGATAAATCACCACAATGACAACAGAACACACATTGAAAAAGTGATATGAAGTCATTAAAAGTGATGAAACAAAAATTGGGTTAAATACTTATACTCGTAACCTATTCAACCTAGTTTTTGTTTCATCACTTTTCATGACCTCACATCGCCGTTTAAAGGTTTGTTGAATTTTGATTTTGACGATTTATCCGGTCACTAACCCCTAACCTAACCAGAATACGGGACACGTCTCCATCGTCTTTTTTTTTTCGAAAATTCGGTTAAAAAAAAAAAATAACATTCTGGAGGAGAACCACCACTTTCTTGCCCTGTTTTAGGTACTGACAGTACCCCTTCAGAGCAACAACTCGGAAACTGCTTTTAAATTTAACTGAAACTGTAATGAAACATTCTTTATGGGCATTCTGGTAATCATGTACCGCTTCTGTTGCGGTTATCATCTGGGCTCGCTCCACATGAATTAACATACACTTTACGCATTGAAAGAGTCCATAAATTTTTTTTAAGGTTTTTTTATTCTCGCGGCTCTATGGACGTTACCCTTGGCTTTACCCATCGATTTATATATTAGGCATGACCAATTACCACTCCCTAGAGACAAGTAGAGGTATTGCTTTGCTTAAATATTTTTTTCAACTAATAAACGATCACTTATCTAATAATGATATACTGGCCCAATTATTTTTTTTTTGTACCAGAGTCTCACTCTCGAGGACGTCATAACAATGACGTCTTCTATATAGTAGAGCGAGCCGCACTAATTTATTTATAAACTCACGAGAGCTACGTGCTTTTTGAATGCGGTAGATAAAAAAATAGATTTTTATTTTTTGTGTCCTATAGCGCATTTGCGAGATTTTTGGAATTGCATATACACTGCATAAATGGTACAATTATGGCTATTTTACTTGTAATTGTTATAAATAAATGTACAAATTATATAAATAAATACATACCTAACCCCCGTTTCTTATTTTCGGCATTCGGAGTGGTTGAGGGTGCAATGGCAAGGCCATTTCCTGGTTATCAGCTGAAAACGGGATACGCCGAGCAGTATCTTGTTCTGATCCAACTTCACTGTCTGAGTCAATGGTCAATTGTTCCCTGTGGGACTTCCTTTTTAGAGGGTCAAGCAGTAGGCGATGTGGAGGAAATTAGTTCATGAATCTTTTTCATAAGGTTTTTTTCACGGTCCCCCAAAGGATCTCCAGGATTCCTGGTGGAGCCATCGGAATCCTCCGACGAAACCGCACCAGACGCCATTTACACTGAAAAATGTCAAGACAATTGAAGAAAAGTCAAAATTAAAAGTAAAAAAACGTTTTGGAGCAAATTGTATGTATGTAACATTTCAATGTTAACTTTTTTTTCTAATTTCTAAATTTTAAAAAAGGGACATTTTGGAGGAGGCCCACCACTTCCCCGCCCTGTTTTAGGTACTGATGGTACCCCTTCAGAGCTCTCGCAAGGACGCTAATTTTTTAAAAAACGAATCTACATTTAAAATTTCAAAACAAGACCTCCAAAATGTCCATGCATACGATGTTATTCGCAGTATGCAAGTGCTGTGTTTTAATAATTTTAGTAAGTTCTATTCTACTTGGTTAATATAATAAAAACACATTTACAAAATGTCAACAATAGGTAGAGAAGAATTAAAATAATACACAGCCACCTACAAAGAGAACAAAAAAGAAAAATGGTAAAGTATGCGCCTCTTTCTGTGGTGAAGGGGGTGTCGATATCCACTAACAGGCAGACCTAGGGAGAGAAAGCTGGGCGTTGGATTGGCTTCACGAGAATCAGGTTCCGCGCCCCTAAGCCAGGAAACCGGTTGTGCCTCGACGAGAAGTGTGAGTTGGGGTTGGGAATATCCCGAAGACCATGAGGAGAAAGCGTCGGAATACCTGGAGGCAGGGCGGAAGGTTGCCGATCCACGTTCGGCCCATCCTCAGTCCAGTTCCTGACCTCAGGGGAGGCGCTGCGAGCAGACGATGACACAGATCCCTCATCGTGATTTGATCTTGAAGTTTGATATGCACGGACGAGGTCTTCTGTCACCCCAGAGTTGGGGTACGCCGGACTGACACAAGAAAAATATAAGTTCAGTGCTACTACCAGCAAGCAGGTCACTCTATAGTAGAAAAGAAAGAACAAGATACAAAGCAGTGTATAAAAATAAAAGAAAATCTTAAAAAAATTATAAGCAGAATCAGTCTGTTACAAAATATCCAAAATAACCTGCAATAAGAGATAGAAAGTAAACATTAGATGCAAATAATAAACATTAGTATAATCAGGAACAGAAAATTTGTAGAATGCTAATTAATACAGTAAATAAACAGAAAGAAAAAGAAAAAAAAAACAGTTATAAATATGTACATGAAAACAATTGTCTCGTAGTCCATTGTGTCCAGGAGCAAAAGGGACATATGGGAATGTGGTAAATCCGCGCGATAACTTCACAATCGGAGGACGAGGCGTTCGGCCACCTAGAGAGAGTCACAGTTACTACCGCCGCTAATCCGCTTTAAAAAAAAAATCGCATAAAAAAAGCCCCCGAGGCACACTCCATTCGAGTGTCCCTCGGTGGGTGTTGTGAAAAGAATGTACGTACGTACGTACGTATGTATGTATGTATGTATGTATGTATGTATGTATGTATGTATGTATGTATGTATGTATGTATGTATGTATGTATGTATGTATGTATGTATGTAACATTTCAATGTTAACTTTTTTTTTCTTTTCCGTTCGTGAAACTCTCAAACACGCTAAAACCGTCACGAGTGCCGGGGACTTTGAAAAAAAAAAAAATTGCAAAAAAAAAAGCGCGAACGAACGCGCGCACAAGCGTAGAGGACGGGGGCGCGTCACGTTTCACACGTGACACGCTCCGTCGTCCGTACGCTTGTACGACACGCTCGCTCGCGCTAGGCCGCAAACAGCAGCAGCATGGGGGGGCCGACGCTCCGTGGAGACGATCGGACGAATCTCTTG
>NW_028301428.1:5000-10000 GCF_061612785.1 Hesperophylax consimilis | reverse complement strand
CGCCTTTTATGGTATCCGATGAGCGTTCATTGGGCGCCTTAACTCGACGTTTGGTTCATCCCACAGCGCCAGTTCTGCTTACCAAAATTGGCCCACTTGGCACTCCCATCCGAGCTCCTACTTCATCTTCGAGCAAGAAGGAGATCTCACCCATTTAAAGTTTGAGAATAGGTTGAGGCCATTTCGGCCCCAATGCCTCTAATCATTCGCTTTACCGGATGAGACTGTGCGAATGGCGGTCCGAAAACCGTCATGTTTCTCGAGCGCCAGCTATCCTGAGGGAAACTTCGGATGGAACCAGCTATTAGATAGTTCGATTAGTCTTTCGCCCCTATACCCAGTTCGGACGATCGATTTGCACGTCAGAATCGCTTCGGTCCTCCATCAGGGTTTCCCCTGACTTCGACCTGACCAGGCATAGTTCACCATCTTTCGGGTCCCAGCGTGTACGCTCTCAGTGCGTCTCGATAATCGCACGGGGGCTTTCTCGAAACGCCTCGGGAATGCGGCGGGGCGTCTGACGACGCCCGCGCATCTTCCCTGCGACCGGCTCGAGGCCGGCCTTTCACTTTCATTTCGCCTCTGGGTTTATCAGTGTTCCCAATGACTCGCGCACATGCTAGACTCCTTGGTCCGTGTTTCAAGACGGGTCCTGTGAGTGCCCAAAACAAAACCACCGCCGACCGGGACGCGTCCCGTCCGAGAGCGCGCCGCTAACGACGGACACCCGACGCGCGACACCCGCGACGCACTAGACGCCGGGGGCCACGCGAAGGACGCCGCTGCAGCGCGACGGACGCCCGCGAGGGGCGGACGCGATCCTCGTTCTCTACCGTCGCTGCGTAATGTACGCCGCGGCCGTGGACACCGCGGCTCCGCCTCGCAGAGCGAGACGGGTCAACCGCACGGCGCATTCGACCGCGGCGCGACGGGTCGCGGTGTTATACTAAGGGAGAAGTGCACGCGCTCCGGGAGCCTGACGGCGCACCCGCGCACCCACCGCCCCGACCCGAAAGCCGAAGGCGAAGGTTTGCGCGAGGCGCGAGCCCCGACGGAAGACACGATGAATCTCCCCGTTCGCTCGTTTGAGTTCCACAGGTTTACCCCTGAACGGTTTCACGTACTCTTTAACTCTCTCTTCAAAGTTCTTTTCAACTTTCCCTCACGGTACTTGTTCGCTATCGGTCTCGTGGTAGTATTTAGCCTTAGATGGAGTTTACCACCCACTTAGGGCTGCACTCTCAAGCAACCCGACTCTAGGGAGAGAGACCGTCGCGGCCGGCTACCGTCACCACGGGCCTGGCACCCTCTGCGGGTAAGCGGGCCCCGTTCAAGATGAACTTGGACAGGCAGCCGTGACTAATGACCGCGCGTGTATGTATAACTCTCCTCCCGAACGCTACATTTCCCGGCGGCCCGCCGGGGCCGCAGGATTCAGCGCTGGGCTCTTCCCGTTTCGCTCGCCGCTACTCGGGGAATCCTCGTTAGTTTCTTTTCCTCCGCTTACTGATATGCTTAAGTTCGGCGGGTGATCTCTCCTGATTTGAGGTCGACAACAAAAATTTTATAAATTCGAGAAGTACGCAAAGCAACAGTGTGCGCGTATTCTCGCCCGTGCAGACTCTGTCAAGCGGGCGCGAAACCGACGAGCGTCCGCGGAGGTGCGCGCGGCCGAGAGCGCGAAGATCGCCCCGGACAGCCGACCGCTCGCGCGGTAGACTGCCCAGTTTTCAGCGTCGTCGCTAGCTCAAGGCTCGCACGCGTTCCTCCGCGTTTGGTATAACGCAAGCGGAAATCGCGCGCATCGAGAGAGCACTTCGTCAAATTTAACCGGACGCCGAGGTCCCGGCGCGCGTCTCCGAGGAGACGACGCGCGCGGGCCCCGGCGACGCCGGCAACGCTCGCTCTGCGCGCCCCCGTCCGAGGACGGGGGCGAGAGAACAGTCTGGTCGCATTGTGTGCGCGACCCTCAAACAGGAGTGGTCCGTCGACAAACTACGTCTTGCTCGGACCGCAATGTGCGTTCGAAATGTCGATGCTCATGTGTCCTGCAGTTCACACTCTGACGCGCATTTAGCTGCGTTCTTCATCGACCCACGAGCCGAGTGATCCGCCGTTCAGGGTAATAATGATAAAACAAACATAAATAGATACGTTTTAGTTTTCGGTTTTTACAATTTGGTTTGCGTTTTCGAAATGTTTATAATTCCATTCGACAAAAAGATTAATTTTGTACCGCCGCCTTCACGGCGACGGGTAAAATTTCACCGGACGAGCGGATAGAGGACGGAGCCCTCCTCCGCTCGACGCCGGCGGTTCTCGGTTCGCATCGGCGCCCTAGGGCGATCTCCGACGCAGTAATTTAGCATTCGTTCGATTATGGTTTATATGTATAATATGTTTTGTTTCATAATAATATTTCATATCATGGAAAGCACAAACATTAAACACAGGAAATGATCCTTCCGCAGGTTCACCTACGGAAACCTTGTTACGACTTTTACTTCCTCTAAATGATCAAATTCGGTCAAACTTTCCGACGCGTCGGATGCCCGTGAGAGCTTCCGCGCACCAGTCCGAAGACCTCACCAAATCATCCATCGGTAGTAGCGACGGGCGGTGTGTACAAAGGGCAGGGACGCAATCAACGCGAGCTGGTGACTCGCTTTTACTAGGAATTCCTCGTTCATGGGGGAGAATTGCAAACCCCAATCCCTATCACGAAGGGGTTTCATCGGGTTACCCGGGCCGTTAGGCCAAGGAGGACACGCTGATCCCTTCAGTGTAGCGCGCGTGCGGCCCAGGACATCTAAGGGCATCACAGACCTGCTATTGCTCAATCTCGTGCGGCTATATATACCGCCGGTCCCTCTAAGAAGATTTTCATTGTACGCCGGTAGTGAAGACCGCGAAACGCACGACCCCGACGCGCGAACGCCGAAGCCGCGCGCACACGGACCCTCGTGATACCGGTTGCACGTCTATTTAATAGGCTAGAGTTACGTTCGTTACCGGAATTAACCTGACAAATCGCTCCACCAACTAAGAGCGGCCATGCACCACCACCCACCGAATCGAGAAAGAGCTGTTAATCCGTCAATCCTTCCAGTGTCCGGGCCTGGTGAGTTTTCCCGTGTTGAGTCGAATTAAGCCGCAGGCTCCACTCCTGGTGGTGCCCTTCCGTCAATTCCTTTAAGTTTCAGCTTTGCAACCATACTCCCCCCGGAGCCCGAAAGCTTTGGTTTCCCGGGAGCTGCCCACCGGGTTAAAATTATGAAACTTCGGCGGATCGCTGGCTGGCATCATTTATGGTTAGAACTACAGCGGTATCTAATCGCCTTCGAACCTCTAACTTTCGTTCTTGATTAATGAAAACACCTTTGGCAAATGCTTTCGCTTTAGTCCGTCTTGCGACGATCCAAGAATTTCACCTCTAACGTCTCAATACGAATGCCCCCAGTCGTCCCTATTAATCATTACCTCTGGTATCAGAAAGCCAACAAAACAGAACCGAGGTCCTATTCTATTATTCCATGCGTACAATATTCAGGCAAGTGTTAGCCCGCTTTGAGCACTCTAATTTGTTCAAAGTAAACAGCCGCGACGGCCCGCCTCGGTGCGCGGCCGACCGTGAGGCCGACCGACACACGCCGGCGGTGGACGCACCGGCGAGAAGCCCCGCAGACGTGCCTGTCGTACCGCATTCGGTAGACCGACACCGCAGGACACAATTTCAACTACGAGCTTTTTAACCGCAACAACTTTAGTATATGCTATTGGAGCTGGAATTACCGCGGCTGCTGGCACCAGACTTGCCCTCCAATGGATCCTCATTAAAGGATTTAAAGTGTAATCATTCCGATCACGAGGCCTCGGACGAGTCCCGTATCGTTATTTTTCGTCACTACCTCCCCGTGCCGGGAGTGGGTAATTTGCGCGCCTGCTGCCTTCCGTGGATGTGGTAGCCGTTTCTCAGGCTCCCTCTCCGGAATCGAACCCTGATTCCCCGTTACCCGTGACAACCATGGTAGTCGCATAAACTACCATCGACAGTTGATAAGGCAGACATTTGAAAGATGCGTCGCCGGTGCTAGACCGTGCGATCAGCTCAAAGTTATCTAGAGTCATCTCGAATGGCGACGGACGGGGCGCGAACCCCGCCGCCGATTGGTTTTTGATCTAATAAAAGCATTCCTCCCGTTACCGGTCAGAACCTCGTTTGCATGTATTAGCTCTAGAATTGCCACAGTTATCCAAGTAACCGTGTACTGTACGATCTAAGGAACCAAAACTGATATATTGAGCCATTCGCGGTTTCACCTTAATTCGGCTTTTACTGAGACTTGCATGGCTTAGTCTTTGAGACAAGCATATGATTACTGGCAGGATCAACCAGGGAGCTGCACCACCGTCGGAGGGTTTTTAATCCTCCGAACGACAGAGGCCCGCCCTCGCGTAGAGGGCGCGGACAACACGGCGTTAAAGAACACGCGACGGAGTCACCCGCACGAGTCACGCTCATTATGCGTACCGCTATATTCTCCCGCTCGGCGACCGTCGCTAGACGAAAGCTCCGCGGGAAAATTTTTGCTTCAAACGAAGAAAGCGCGCGTAGGACGGCTCCCGCCCGAGAGAGAGAGACCGCACCCGCGACGACGCTATCGTCCGATTTATAATTCCCATTCGTAAAACGTGTACACCGAAAGCGCACGCCTTTGGCGAGGCAACAGTGAGACGGGGATAAAATCCTCCGCCTTTGCTTTTGAAAATTCTGCTCGCGCGGAACTCCAGAGTCAAAACATGAGCGCGAACGCCGCGCAGAAGCGGGCGTCACGTAGTTTCTCGCAAATAACACCGCCGACACGACCGATAGGCCGCCGCAGTTTGCGAACGCCGTGCATCGAGAGCCCGCCACACTCGGCGGGCACAAAGCTGTGCCGGGTCGCGTTCTCGCTCGGGACGGCGCCGAGCGCGATGCGCCCGCTCCGACCCCTCGAAGG
>NW_028301427.1:0-38924 GCF_061612785.1 Hesperophylax consimilis | reverse complement strand
TGTTCCTTTGTAATTGGCGGTTGTGACATAGCCATTTGGGACTTGGCTGCTTATTTTTTTGGAGTAGGTGGCGGTTGCCTTATATTCCGTTGGAACAAGTGTATCACCCGCCAAACCAGTGCCCATGACCACCCATTTCACATCAACAAGTGGCAAAGTTGAGCCATTTTTTGTTGCTGATTGTGGAACATATGAAGGGTCGGCATACATTAATCCGGGGTATTCTTGGACAGTTGAGATTGTTGAGGTTTTGGTTGAATAGCCAGACACCTCTGTTAAAATGCTTGCTGTGTCAAGTGCCAATGCTCCTGCAAATCCTTCAGCATCGTAGCTTTTTGTAGAAGGCAACCGTTTCAAAACATCTTCCAAACTTTTGGAAGACGTTTCTAATTTGACAGTTTCCGTAATGTCTTTGGTCTTTTTGCTCTCATTAGCCTTTTTTTCTGTGGTCAAATGGGCAAAAAGAAAGCCATCTTTTTCATATCCGTTCTCAATTAAGAGTTCGGGGTTGAAATCAATGGCTGTTTCAAACGTTTTTATAAGGTACTCAGTACCGTCAACATTTTTCTGTTCAACATTAATTGGCGCTGGCGTTGGCGGTTTAGTTGAAACTGGTGGTGGCGATGTTGTAGCTTGTGTTTTTTGGACTTCCTTTTGTTGCTGAATTTCTTGTGTCTGTTTCGTGTTAACGACAGGCAAGTTTGCCGCAAAAACAGGCATTGCAGAAGATAAAATTAGCAACAGCGAAAGAAGAAATAAAACGTGTTTCTTCATTAAACACACACTCCTTTCAAATGGTTTTTCTTTCTTAAAAACCCATGATAAATTCTTTGTAAGCTGTAATCACAGCGTTGTCAATTTGCGCCTTGCATTCTCTTGTGATTGGATGGCACTGCTCAACAAACTCGCCATATGCGTTCTTTTTTGATGGCATATTGATAAACAATCCGTTAAAACCTTCAACCACACGAATTGATTTGATGATAAAGCAATCCTCGATAATAACCACGGCAATTGCTTTTAAAGGGTTTTTGTAGCTGTTGTAAACCGATTTAATTTCTACTTTAATTTTCATTTTAATTCCTCCAATTTTTTTGTCACAAAACAATTAATTCTTAATTTGTGTAATTGTTTCGTTTTATTGCTCTAGCAATGGAAGGATTCCATGCCATTTTAAAATATCATAAAGAAAAAGTCGTCCACTTTGATTCCAATATGTGTGGACAGCCGATTTTTCTTCATTGACTTTGTAGGTTTTTGACTTTGTGTAGCCTTTATCCGCATATTCTTGGTATAGAACCCACGTTTCTGAAACTTTATACTGAATTTTTAAGTCATGAAGTAACTTGTTAAAAGCCACAGCCGACATGCCATAATCTTTTGAAATTATGCTAACTGGTAATGCGTTTTTGCTTTGCAGAATCGTATCATAATATTCTGCTTTTGGAGCAAGCACCGCCACTTGATTTTCAAGGTCTGCACTTTTGCTCTTTTCATCTCGCAGTGCTTCAAAAACACGAATAGCAAATTCGGGGCTGAGCAACGCTTTCTCTAGCGTTTCATTTGTTGCGTAAATACCGAATTTCCTCACGGTAGGGACAATGGTGTCAAAAATCCATGACTCGAAATTTGAAGCTGATGCTAAATTTGAACGCACAATTAACCGATACAAATCACCCTCTGGGATAAAATTAACCTCAATTCTCTTTTGTGGGTTTTGTGGATGAGGTAGTCCCTGTTTCAGGGTCCACCTACAATGCCTTATAATGGCATTTTTTGGTTTTGAGTAACCCAAAATTTCGGCACATTTTGTTGCTGGAAAATAAGGCTTTCCGTCAATCATTAAAATTTCCAACTTGCCAAATTCCTCATTCTCAAACAATTGCAGTTGGTTTTCCATTTTTAAAACATCCTTTCTTATCTTTATTACATATCCAACAGCGACATTTGCCTTGGCTTTACATGCAACCTTTCCTGCATATCATAATTGGCAATTAACAACTCGCTGTACATTCCACCTGCATCATACCGCTGTGAAATGCTATTAAGCCGCCCATATGACTCCATAAAATAGCCATCGTACAATTCTCTAACAAATTCACAATCGTTATATGACAATAAAAACTTTCCTTTGATTTCAGACAACGTCTTTTTTAAACGATAGTGGTCTTCTTTGCTAAAAACCATTGCATAGCAACCTTCTGCCTCATAATATGGAGTGTCACAATAAAAAAAGGCTTCGGGTCTGTCGTAGTGACGAATTAGGCTTTCGAAGTCTTTATTTTCAATGATTACACCGTTTCCAGTTTCTCTTGGCTTTTTGTAGCCACCATATTGAGGTATTGTTCCGCCATTGTCATTAAGGCGTTTGTTTGCCATAATAATTTGGTGAAAACTTGATTTAATGTTATATGGTTGACACGAATAACTGGTGCAACCGCTGGCATAAGAAAAGCGGATAACTTTGTAAAAGTCAGCCGCAAGTCTTGTGTCAAAAATTTCAGTTTTAGCGTTATTATCGTACAAAAGGTTTAGCAATTCGCCCATTTTAGGATATTCAAATTCCTTTATCAACTCCATTTCTTCTTCAATATAACTTTCTACCAAATCGTCACCATTGATGTGTTTTAGTAAAACTTCAAACTCTTTTCTTGCGTTGACTGGCAAAAACCCCAACTGCTTCAAAAGTGATGCTGGGCGATATTTTACACACCCAAACAAATTGTAAAGATTTTTATTGTAGTCGTTGTAAACCTCAAAGGATTCGGGTTCTTTGGCAAATAAAATCCAACCGCCACCACCAAACACCTCGATGTATCGCCCATAATCAATGGGAAATCGTGGCAAAATGATGGGGCGTGACAAACTTTTGCCGCCCATCCAACTTATGAAACTATTCATATCTCACCTCGTTTTGTCTTTGTGTACATTGACAATTTACATACCCTCTATTTTCATTTCCGTAGAACCTTCTTGTTCTTGCTGTTGCTGTTGCTTGTGCTGTTCAATTTCGGGCAAATTGACACCGTCATAAATTTCTATCAGAGATTCTTTGCAACGACCATCCTCAATATATCCTGTTCGTGTAAGCGTTGAAGGGAAGTCGTCTAAACGCTCCCTGCCAATTTTGCTGTAATCAACGTATTTCAAGTATTCTTCGGGAATTTCAACAAAGTCATTTTCTACAAGAAATTCTCCAAGTCGCTCTACGTTTGTAACGTCTGGCACATAATGAATATAGTCAAGGTTTGCCGTTAAGTTTATTAAGTCTTTTAACGAACCAGGATTTTCAATTGCAACCATGCCATGATATATGTCCGTATCCGATGGGGTTAAACCTTGCAGTTGGTGAGCCAAGAAGTTCAACTCATTGAGAGAATTTTTGCCAAACTCTATACTCATCAACTTTTCATCAAAAAAGGAAGAGTTGTTGTTGATAGAAACAATATCGCAATCAACTGAATCTAATATTGCAGCGGTTTTAAAAGCTTTTCCAATTTCTATTTCTGTTGCAGGAAGTTGCAAAAATGCAATTTTAGAATTATTTGTGTTACAGATTTTTTTGCTTATGATGCCTACCTCGAACATGTTCGTTGCCCCCTTGTTATAATATTTTTTGGGATTCTTTTGTTAACTTAGCTATTTATGGACACATCTTCATCAAGGCAGCGAATATAGCCATAGCTTGTTAGTTTGTAGGCATTTGCTTTTGAAGGCTTGCGCTCTGCAATCGGCATAAAATCGTAATGGTCAATATAGCGAAATTCGCTTATTATCATCGCAAGACAAGCGTCACTGATGGGTTTGTTAGCTTTTTGCCCAATAACTTCGCTGTATTCCATTATCGCTTTAAATTTGCAAAACGTATCGACATCCATTTCAATAATGATTTTTGCAAATTCATTAAGGCTGCTTATTTTTATATTGCTTTTAAATCTGTTGTTAAAGAAGCTATTACGACTTTTTAAATCAGCAATTAAAAGTTCATCAACACAATTTACACCAAGGGTTTTTGCTGCATCTTTTAACACTTTTTCCTCTGCTGGCAATGAAACAATAGTATAAGTTGGGATTTCGTTTTTGCAATCCTTTGCGTTAATCATAGCGACTTGAAACACAGTTATATCATGTGCTTCACATATTTCTTCGAAAATCTCATCAAAAACGTCAGTGTCACATCTACTAGAACAATCTTCGCAAAATGGTGAATCGCTTTCCACAAAGCCATAAGGTTTAAATGCACAGTCAAAATGTTTTAAATAGAATTTGGCTAATTTCTTGTAATTTATAAAGTCGTAAGCGTCTTCGGAAATATCAAGGTAGCCATCTTCTACAAGAAAACGCCCCAACTCTTTTTTTGTGTGAATTTCTTTCAAATAGGAGTCATCAATATTGGCGGCTATACAAATCATTTTTTCGATTGACTGTATATTCCCCTTGAAAAGTAGGGCAGAAAACAATACTAATTCATCAGCAGTTTTGCCATTTAAAATGGTTGCAAGAACATTTAGTTTTGGAATATCATCAATTTCAAAGCCAACGTTTTCAAAATAAAAGCTTACTTCTTCTATGCTTGTAATTACGTTAACCAACTCGCAATCATTTGTGTCTTGGATGCCAAGCTTTTCAAATGCGTCTTGTAAATCATAGCCCGAAGCTGGGAGTTCAATCAAAAACAAGTTGTTTATTGACATGTTACTTTTGTTGCCGATTTCTATTGTTATCATTTAAAATCAATCCCTTCATTTTTTTCTTCTATTTGTTTTTCGTCTTCAACAATTTCTTTAATTCGTTTTGCAATTTCATACACAACTGGCACAGATACAGCGTTGCCAGCCTGTTTGTACAATTGTGCATCAGAGCAAACAGCCGCAGCTTTTTTAAAGTATTTATCTTCAATACCTTGAAGTCTGAAGCATTCCAAAGGTACTAATCTTCTTATGCGTGAGTTTTGCAGTATGCCGTGGATTTCAGAAGCCATTAATGTGAACATTTCTTCGTCCTCATTTTTGATACGGCGGCCATTTTGGCGTTTCTCCAAGCGTGTTGGATTAAGAATTGCACGAGGCAAATCACTATGCAAAACCCCTGAACTTTCGCCTAAACGACTGCTTATTCCTTTGTTATACCTTGCAATCAAACACCTTGCTTTTTCAGTTACAACTGGTTCATTACACAAATCAATGAAAAATAAACCAGTCTTTCCACCCATTCCACCAGACCCACTGGTTTGAGTAGGCGCTAGTCCGTCTGTTCCATAGACTCTTGAGCCTTGGGGGCCTCCAACAATTTGGTTAAGAGTCGCTGGGTTTGTACGTCCGAGAGGAAATATTTTTCCAGTGGATTTGGAACTAAGATCGCAGATAATGTAGACGCGCTCACGGTTTTGGGCAAGCCCGAAGTCCTTGGAGTTAAGAATCGCATATTCAACACCGTACCCCAATGTGGCCAATTCATATAAAACGATTCCAAAGTCGAATGAGCCGTTAGCAGAAAAAATTCCCTTAACATTTTCAATGACAAGCCATCGGGGTTTATTGTTGGTATCGATTCCTTGGAGCAGCCTAATAAGCTCAAAAAACAGTCCACTTCTATCTCCGAGAAGCCCAGTTCGGTCACCAGAAACTGAAAAATTTTGGCATGGTGTTCCGGCCGTCCAAAGAGCGACATTTGGGATACTGTCGGGACTAACTTTGGTGATGTCCGTTTCAAACCACTCATCCCCCTTTACATCATGCATGGCAAAATAACTTTTGTTGGCATGTTCATCAATTTCACAATGCCCTCTACATGTAAAGCCAGCTTTTTCAAAGCCAAAACGGAAGCAACCGATGCCAGCAAAAAAATCTAAAAACTCAATATTAATCACATCCTTTGCATAAAAAAACAGCCCTACATATTCATCTGTGGGCTGTCATGAGTTTGTTCTTGCTGTTGTATTTTTGAGAAGGAATCCTCGTTTGGGATTAATGCAAGCGTTCGACCATTATCCCACTTCATATGGACAGAACCAATATCATCCACCAAGTCCACTGTTCCCTCCAACCCAGCGGGCATACCGCTTTCGCCCTTCATACTGCTGTTTAGACGAAGTCTTGTGCCAGTAGGGTAATTTTCTTTCATCATCGCAATTCTTTTTTCACTAAGCATATTTATATTTCCTCCAAATAATATTTTTTGTTACATCTCCATTTTGGGACAATTGTCAATTTCATTATTCATTTCCATTTCTTGATTGGGGTCTGTAATGTTGACGTAGTCACCAATGATGTTTAGTGCGTCGCTGTAACTACCAGATTGCATAATCTTGTCGCACATTTCTTTTGCCTCGTTTGTCATTCCAACACCTTTTAAGGTTTTTGAGGCTATGCCCATCAAGTTAAAAACGTTACCATCAGCACCAATAAGAGGGCAATCGGGCTTTTGCTTAAGCTGATTTTGCTGTTGATGTTGTAGCGATTGTTCTACCACAAAATGTTCAGCAAATTTTATCAAATCCTTTACATTGCTCACGTTGACTTGTTGAGGCAGTGCATTGTTAAATGCCTCAATTTTACTTTCGGGAATGGCATTTAACTTGTTTGCCAAGGCGTTTAAATCTTTTAAATCTTCATAATCCGTTAGCAAGTGTTCGATATTAAACTTTGTGCTGTCATAACTTGAAATGTAGCAATCATAAACGTCTTCAGCACCAAGGCGATTTATTGCCCTATCTATAAAGTTTTCACTTGCTGGCAACATAATAAAGACACTTTGTTGCGAACCTTCAAACCTTGCAATAGGTGTTATGCCTTTGAGTTCCATCTTTAATGAATAACCACCTTCATAGTCATAGTCTGGGAAAAACTGACCATTATAAGGTTTTTCAAACGGTTGATTGAAATTGCTAATGTATCCAACATCTGTAAACTGACCACCTTGCTCAATTTGAACCTCCATGCCGATTCCCTCAAAATCAAGATTTTCAAATATTTTCTCATCAAGGTGGGGGGATTCTTGTTCAACATATTTTTCGCCAAGTTCCTGTATATCGTTGATGCTATGCTCAACGTTATAATCCCAAAGGTTGAATGTTAGGTTAATCAACCCAGACATCGTCATGGAAGCATCTTGTGCTTTGACGATTGCAGAAAATGTGTCTATTTCATTTTGAATAAATGAGTCCAACCTTGTAGCCAAATAGTTTAATTCTTCAATATCTTTTGCGTGTGCAAGCGATGTATCAATATCGGGCATGTTACTTGTTATGGCTTCAATTGTATATTCTTCTTTTGAGCCTGTGAAAATTTCGGCGGCGGTTAGTGCCTTGTCAAAATCATTTTGACTCAGCGGCATCTCAATATCATGAGCACCGTTTGCGGTTTTAACTGTTGCTTTGATTTTTGGATTCATTGTTACCCTCCCATGCTATTTTTGTTTATGGTACTTACGCTTACGTAGCATTTCTTTTTTTTGTTGTTGCCTTGGTGGTTCATAATTTTTCATACGACCGGGTGTTGATTGCATCATGCGTTCAAATGACTCAAGTCGTCCTTCTGTAAAAGTTCCTCTTGCCATAAATTCACCTCCCTTCAAAAGATAAAAGGCATATAAAAAAGCCACCTGTGTGAAGGTGACTTTTCATGTTGAAAACTAAAATATATTGTTTTATCTTTTTATTTTTGCGTTTTTGGCTGTTCATTTCAAAACCATACAGCCCTTGATTTCACTGGTGTTGAGGGTGTTATATCTTTTTAGGGGGGAATACACAAGGTACTATGCATATATTTAACAGTGCTATCTCATCTCTTATCGTTATATCTTTTTTTCCTTTTAACCATTTTAGTATAACTATCGGGGTACAAGGTGGAAGTTTTTCTGACCTTTTACAATTACAAAAACTCATTATGTTTTTCATACCTACATGATCAGATATAGTTGCCTCATTTTTGCCTTTTAAAGAAGCACCATGATTATCTGGAACTTTAAGTTCACTAGTTTTTGTACCTAGTGAACATGAAAGTATTGCGCCATCTGATACCGTACTTTCAGCTTTTTTCATTATTAACCTCCATTTTTCAATTTAAACAGTATTCATTTTCCGAACTCTTCTATACCTAATTTCTATTTCTGTACCACCATCTTCAAAAACAATATAAAGCTTGTCATCGTAATTCAAAATGAATTTTTTAGCTACTTGCAAGTTTCTATTATTTAAAGTTATTGCAGACCCTGTATCATGTTGAAATAATACTGTTCCGTTGTTTGTAGCTTCAAAAAACATTTTATGTGATTCGGGTAAGTTTTCATGTACATCTAAAAATGAAAATAAATCACCTAATGTTACAGTATTTTTGTTTTTTAATACCGAGGCATTCCAGTGTAGTATTGGTATTTCTTTGCCACTTAAGGTGTTTAAAAAATATCCTTCAAATCTTACTCCATTAAATTTTGCACCGTTGGCTCTATTTTCTATCATTGGGGCACTGTTTGATTTGCTACCACCTACTTTAACTACTTTTTTTGTTTTGTTTGTAAATATAAGATATAGAATCATTAGTATTATAAATATTGATAAAATACCAATAAACGCATTTCTGTAATATACCCAAAAAGGCATTATGTTTAAAGTTATACTGTCGTTCAACAAACCACCTCTATCATCTTTTACTGTTAGATATATTGATTTATCTATTTCTTTTTTTGGTGTTACCTTTAAATTGTTATCAGTTATTTCTATTGCTAGGTCTTCAATATCTGTATCTTTATGGTCATTATTAGTTAGATATATCGATATTTTGTCATCATCTTTGTCTTTAAAGTAGTTGGTTAGGTCTAAAGTTTTTTCGGTTTTACTTTTTAATATGTTGATTTTAGTATCGTTTTCTGTTTTCTTTTCTGGCAAGTTGTTTGTAAAAAACATTTCATATTCTTTAGATTTTATTTTGTAGTTGGCATTTGTATCGCTTGAATTTGTCATACTTACAAATACTTTTACTTTTTGCTCATGCATATTGTTATATTTTAACGAAAACTCGCCTCCTGTGTTTTCCATTTTAGATTTAAGTATTTCTATGTTATCTTCACTCATTATATTTATTTCAAAATCTGAACCTATATATAAACTTTCATCTGTTATTTTTTCACCATCTTTATTGTTTATCAAATAGCCTTTTATTGTAGGTTCTCTTTTTGACAATTCTTCTGGCTTTAATTCTTCTATTATTGGTGATATGTTGAAATAACTTATCAAACTTATTTTTATTTGCTCGCCTATTTCTCCTTCTACTTTGAAGTCTATAGTTTCTTCTGTTGGGTTTATTATCTTTATACTTCCGTATGTTTTAGAAGTATCTATATATGTACCTTCTTTTTGGTCTGTTGTTATATTTTTAATTTCTTTATTACTTTGTAGTAATATATTCGTTTCTTCTGAATATTTACTCGGTATTTTAATAGATACGTTTTGGTTTTTTTCGTGTATTGTTATATTTTCCAAAACCTCTACTTTTGAATTTGTTACGTCCTCAAATAATGTGTTAAATATATTTAAAACATTGTCTGAGTTTTGTATCTCGTATTTTTTACCTCCTGTATTATCTGCTATCTTTTGTAAGTATTCTTTATTTAATGAACCATCTTTACTGATACCAATAGTGTATATTTGGCACTTTTTATCAATAGATTTTTTGTATGCATAGGTTTCATCATTTAATGAGTCTTCAAGCGTTCTTCCTGTTGTACTTCTTTTTAAATCTGTTTCACCATCCGAAAAAAGTATTATTGTATTTGTTGTGTTTCCTTCGTTAGTGTCGTTTTCATCATAAAAACTATCTATTGCATTTTTTAATGCAAGCCCTATATCCGTATTGCCAAAACGTTTTATATTATTTATTTCTTTTATAATATCTTGCCTCTCCGAAGCTTTGTTCATAGATGTAAGTGGATAATTTTTAAGTATTGTATCGTTATACGAAATAAAACCAAGCTCGGTATTTGTGCTTTTTGAAATATCTACAAACATTTTCATTATCTCATTTATGAATTTTTTATCATCATGAAAATTCATTGAATTACTGCTGTCAACTAAAAATAGTATTCTGTTCTTTTTTTCGGCATTTATATTTCCTGTATCTAAATTTGCTTTAGTTAATATTGGGTTTGATATAGTTACTAATATAACTAAAATCATTATTAATAATGTTTTAAATGATGTTTTGAATTTTATATTCATTTTTATTTTCATTTAGTCATCGCCTCTTTTGAATTATTAAAGAATTCAATATCATATTTGTATTCTTTTGTTGTATTACCAGTCTTTATAAACTTTATTCTATTTATACTATTGTAAATATACTCAGTTGTGATGCCTTCAATATCTGTGTATTTTGTGATATTATCAGCATAATCATATTCTAAAAGTATATATTTGTTATCATTGTTTATTATTTTTATTACTCTTTCAAATTTATCATATATTACTTTTTTAATGTTTTTATCTTTATTGATATTTTTATCTTCGTTGATTTTTTCTTTTTCATTTATGTTTTTTTCTTCCTTTATATTTTCTTCTTCAATGCTTTTTAATTGGTTTTTTATTATTTCAGCCATACTTTTATTTTCAAATGTTTTTATATCGTTATCTACTAAAACCCCACTATCATTGTATTGCAGCACTTTTTCTTTTTTGTTTGGCAACGTTATTTTTATACAATTATCGTTTTCGTCATATTCAAAAGATGTTGTTATTTTTATAGCAGATATATTTTCTATGTTTATACCTTCTAGTTTGGCATCACAAAATAATAACATATCGTGTTTTTTTAAAAGCATATTATGCGCATTATATTCATACATAGTTACATAATCACAATCTGCATTTACTTTAATAGTTTTCTTTGATAGTGTTTTTATTCCTGTGTAAAAATATCTTATATCTTTTCCCGAACTATAATGTTTTCTAATTAAATTGTTTCTGTTGTCATATTCAAATGTAGTTGTTTTGTAGCTCGTTGGCTTTTTAAAAAGTAAATTGGTTTCACTACTTTCTATTTTCACCTTTATATTTAGATTTTTATCGTATTCATAACTTATATACTTGTATAAATCATTACCGTCTATAGTTTCTGCGTATATATACGCCTCTGTTATATTTCCTATATAATCATATTTGTATATATCTTTGTTTTTTATTTCGTTTTTGTTTTTTATTTCGTTTTTGTTTTTTATTTCGTTTTTATTTTGAACTTGATTTTCATTTCTATTTTTTTCTTCGTTTTTTTCTTCATGTATTTCTTCATTTATTTTAAAATATATATTTTCTTTATCTGGATTTACTATATTTGCTAGATTGTTTCTCTCATCATAACTATATAGATATTTTTTTGAATTTCTATTTTCTTTTTTAGCTAGTGCTATTTCTTTTGGTAACACAATTTCTTTTATGAAACCCAAATTATTATACAAATTAAAATCTTCTGTTCCATCTGAATGTATATTTCTTATTATTTTATCTATGTTGTTGTACTTGTAATCTATTTCTGTTGCGCCTTCTATTTTTTTTATTATTCTATTGACTTCGTCATATGTATACTCAGTAGTAAAGCCATTAGGATATACTTTTTTGTCTGGATATAATGCATTTTCTGATTCGAAAATATATTTCGTTTTGTTTTTATTAAAATCAATTTTTGTTATTAGCCTTCCTTTTGAATCGTATTCAAAACTACAACTTCTGTTGAATCCTATATATATTATTTCTTTAATCTCCTTTATGTTGAACCTTTTATCGTAATAAATTATTTTTTCGTACCCCGTACTTCTTTTAACTTTAAATAATTGCTGCTTTTCATTATATTCATATGTTTCTACTAAGTTATCATTTGTAGTTTCGTTTTTATAACGTTTTTCAATTATTTGATTTTTTGAATTATAATCATATTCAAATATTAGCTTTATGCCTTTATTTATCGATGTTTTTCTTTTTATATTTTTATTGGAATCATAATCATATTCTTGTATGCTTATGATTTTATCTTTTTTATTTTCTCTACTTGCACTTTTGACTAATCCACTTCTTTCATGTTTATAGGTTATTTCTTCTGTATCACTTTGAACTTTTAAAGTTTTGTTCCTTTCGTCAGAAACTACTTTGCACCATACCCCAAAACCTTTATATAGCTCAATTATATCGCTATTTCTGTTAAATTTGGCTTCAAATGAAATGTTTCTGTTAGGGTCTATAATTTTACTTATTTTTTTACTTTTACTATCGTATTCATATTTGAATTTAGCACCATTTGGCATTTCTACTACTGTTAGAAAATTTTCTTCGTAAAAATATCTGCACGTGCGACCAATGTTGTCACGTATAATTTTCACTTTATTATGTTCATATTCAAAATCTAAATATTTGTAATCGCTACTAATTATTTTTTCAATGTTTTTGGTGTTTTCTATATATCTTATTTCTATAGAATTTTCATTTCTATCTTCTATATTTCTTAAAGTACCTTCATTGTCAAATTTATAAAATAAACTTTCGTGTAATAATACTATTTCTCTACTATTGTTTTTTATTATTTCACTAAAGCTTTGCTTATCTTTGTTTTTATAAACCCCATTATCTTTTAAAAACTCAATATTTTTGTATATTGGAAATTTGAATCTGATACTCGAATCTTTTACAAAACAACAAATATCAAAGTTAAATGTAAATCCAATACCAAATATCCCTATTTGCATACTATAATCTTTTAAAAATTCGGCATTATAAAACCTTTTAATGCTTAATAAATTGCTTAAAGTCAAAATATTAATATCCTGAAATTCCATTTTGATATTTTTATTAATAACATCAATATAGCAACCACATAACTTTGCATACTTACCATCATATAATTCTTCAAAACTATCATGATTTTGATGTAAACGAGTTACTATTTTTTCTGCTATATATCCTTTAGATTTATTAAGATTTTGGCTTAACGTATACGCTTCCTCAAATGCTTTTTCACTATCAAACCTAAAAGTATTTTCAATTAATTCTTTTATATCCAAAAAATCACCCTCTATTTTTGATTTTGAAATCATTGTGTTAAAAGGCAATATTAAAAGTTTTGAAGGGGTGTTGGGGAAACTTTTACAAAAGTTTCCCCAAGGTCTTAATCTTTTAATCCTTTGACCTTAACTTAATCAACAATAATCTTTTGACTAGAAGTAAACCCCCTTGCCAAGCCTTTGTTTTCGCTTTTAATCATGGCTAAAATCTTTACAAGCCTGCCGTGAATTTCGACATTATTATAATCCATTAACACAGCCTTTAACCTGTACGCAATATAATTATTAACAATTTCTCTTTCTATACGTCCGCTGTTTAAACATAACATGCAAAAACTAATGTCCATTTGGTTTTGAGTTCTAGTAGCCAAAACTTCCTTTGCAAAATACTTAAACATTTCTTTACTCATGGTGTAAGTGTCGATACCAGCATACTTAACATTTATAACGTTTATCGTGTTGTACTCAGTATTGAAATCATATAAATCTTGGTAATTACTTCGTAAATAAGCACCTTTTTTAAGCTTGAACCTCCCTAACTCTTGCTCGTTTTCATATAAATGCGTGTCACTATCTATTTCTATCTCTAAATATTGAGCCCCAAAATCTTTGTCCTCTACATCTTCATAAAATTTTATTTTGATAAGTACTTCCACGTCCGTTTCACTGTAACTTACCGAAATAGGCATAGGCATCACATAAATTTTACCGTTATATTTTGTTATCCCTTTCGAAAATGTAATTATATCTTTGTCTACTGTAGGCTTGAACCCTCTTACCAATCCATCTGATAAATCATCAGTGTAAATATCTAAACTATCCCTCGGAAAATCTCTTATATTCTCCAACATTTCTATTTTTAATATCCTGTCTTTGTTAAAATACGGATATTTTATCTCCTTCATAACTATTTACCTACTTTCTTTTTTTACTTTCTACCATCAAAAAAATTAAGCTCCCATTCGTCATTTTCAAATGATAAATATTTTTCATTCCCTATATATAGTTTTTTGTTTTTACGCGCTAAAGGTAATACGTGAAACCCCCACTTATCATCATAGGCAAACGAAAATATCTTTATTTCATTCTCCACAATATTATCAATATCATCTTGAAAAACTTTTCCAACATATTTTTCCGCTGTTTCTTCATATCCCGTTTCTTTGAAATTCTCTATTCTAGTATTCAAAAAATATTTGTAAAGTATAGTGTTGTCAGCATCTCTTAGCTGTAGCTCTATACTTTCAGTATCTATATTTCTTGAAATAAAACCATATGTCCTGCTTATCTTTTCAAGACTCGACATTAAAATTATTTCGACACCTGTATGGCTAAATGCCACTAGCTTATATGGTGTAGTCGGTGATTCGTTTTTTATAGTTGGTGCTGTTAGTCCAATCTTTTTAGCATTTTGATATTTTATAGCACCTTCCAAACACGCTAATTTATAACTTTGTACTGTGTTTTCTTTTTTTTGAACCTTCAATTATTTTCCCTGGTATATATTCTTTTAAGGCATCTCTAAAAATGTCTATTTTACAAGTTTGTCCTGTTAATTTTATAAAATTAAATTTATTTAACTTATCTTCATAATATAAAGGCTCCAAAAACTTTTTGATTACATAGTAAATATCACCTTTTATTAAATTATTTATTTCTTCTTTAGTTACTATAACTTGTGGAAAATCTGTTTTTAGTTCAAGCTCTCTTTTTAAATTTTGATTTCTTACGTTTTGTTTTATTCTATTTAGATTTTCGTTTCGTTTGCAATATACATTTATCCTCCAGCTTTCACTAGATATGATTTTATTATCTTTTAAATTGCTTTTTAATCCCTGTGTATGAAAATTAGTCTGCATTATATTTTTACACACTTGTTTAAATTCTTGTATAAATTTTTCTTTATAAGCATTTATATTCTTTTCATAACACTGTTTCAGCTCTAACCAAATTTCATTTTTTATATCTTCAAATTCATTTTCTTTTAGTAATTTTAATTTCTCATTCAACTTTATCAAAACATTCTTCATTTTCCTTTTCTTTCGTAACTTTTATAGACGATATAATCTGTATTGCTATTGGTTGTCATTCTTTTTTATCCATTAAATCAAAACTTACTGTACCTATTAAAAATCTATTTTCAAACTCTAAAAAATACATTATTTTTTTACATTTCACCATCTACTACTGTTGTATCAAACTCATAGTAATATATTTTGCGATCTTCTGTTTCTATTTCATTTACATAAGTTTCATTATTTTTACTAATGAATTAAAATGGTTAAAATATTCTTTCCTTAATATCAAATTTTAAAATTTGGATATTTTTAATCTAATTTTTTGGATATTATTTTTAATTTTTCAGTAGTTATTCTAAATCCCTGTATAAATGAACATAAATTTCTTAACTTGGGATGAAAGTGAGATTTACATTTTATCATTCTATAATAAAAAAGCCGTCATAAAATTAAAATATGACGACTAATTCTTGTTATTTTTCTAAAATTAAACATTGATATCTTTATTAAACATGATATTGCACTTTTAATAGCTTGTCCGTATAGGTTTTTTGAGTTTGGTTAAACTATAATTGGTAATAATTATAGTTTAATATTTCAACGTTTTTCAATTGTTTTAATTTTTTCAGTTAGTTATTATTGATTTGACAAATTTAATTACATGCTATATAAATATAATATTACCAAAATTCACTCATTTTATATAATGATTCATATATTTCTTTATCAACCTCTCTCCATTCTAAAACGGTAAAATAATCTTATACTTCTCTAGTTAATTGGTGTGCTAGAATGAATTCACAACCATTAGAAAATATTAATACTAAACCAACTTCTCGTGTATGATCCCAATTTAAAGAATTTGTAGTTTCTATTATAACTATTTCATGTTTTGTTAAAGTTCATGCAATAATGGAGTAAATTAATGTTAGACTTTATTTTTTAAAAATTGTTTTGCCTCATTAATTCTATCTGTAATATCTAAATTCTCTATTATAAGAAGGTAGTTAATTAACTCGTATGGCAAAGACAAGTCATTATTAATTTTATTAAAATTAATAATGAAATCTTTTATTGTGTCATAATCAACAGTTTCGATTGTTTGGGGTAGATATTTTTCTCCCTCATATTCGTAAGCTTTATATATTGTGTAAGCAAGTGCCTCTGCAACACATGAAAAATACTCTTTGTTGTTTTTATTAAAATCTTTAAGTAACATATAATTCATCAAACCAGTATCATCCATATTTTCTAATAAATAATAAAGATGGTCAGCCTCTACTTTTTTGTTTATTAACCACTCCCAACTTGTTTCAACTGATTTTTCAGCCACTTCCTTTTCTGCTGATTTCTCTAATTTACATAAAGATACTTCTGATAGTGATAATAAAAAAATTATTTGTGATTCTTCATTTAAACTTTTAAACTCCAACATACTATACAGCTCCTTTAATCAATATAAACACCATTTTTGACTTTCAATGCTAACCTTCCATTTGGCTTTATACCATCAACAACTTCGGAGGTAATTTCAATTGCAAGATTAGTGTACTTTTCACTAAGTTGTTTAATAACACCTGAGCTAGCATTTGGATTTCCTAAACCAGCCAAACATGTTGGACATACGCCTTTGGCGTTTGACTGATGTATTTTCAAAGTACCTTTTACATCTTCTGGTTTAATCCCTACTTTTTCTACAGAGTCTACAAACTGATTAATAACACCTTCTTCTGCATGTCTGGTTCCAAGAGGTATTGTATTTTCTGGTGCTTTTATTGCTCTCTTTGGATATGCGACATCTAAATCAGGAAGTCCTGCTTCTTTTCTTACTTTTGGAGAACCTCCTTCAAAAGTAAGATTTTCAAGTCCTTTTACATCCGTTTTTCCTATAGCTATAGTATCTGTATCTGGCACATTCCATTTTTTTCTTAAATCATTAAGTTCATCAGTTCCTACTTTTAATATATTACCCGAACCATTAGTAGTCTTAAACCCACCCTCAGCAACTTCATCCAAAACATTAGGGGTAGCAACTGTACTAGGCTTAGCATTAATAGACTCTGCAACAACATCCCCGCTAATCTTAGTGCCTCCAGCAGAAGAATCAACTATAGCATTAGCCTTAGCATTAGAAATATCATCTAATAGTGTATTACCTTTAGCTTTAGCTGGTCCATAGTACGTTGGAATATGTTTATAACTTCCAGAATATCCTCCCCCAGCATGAGCTGGTTGCATACCACCAAAACCATTTAGTAAATTATCTAAACCATCCCTACTTTTTTTAACTATGTTATCTAAACTATTCTTCCCTTTTGTTATTATACCATCTGGTATTAGTGAATTCAAGCCATTTCTTATTATTCCCATAGGGTTGTCGGGTAGACTTTTAGCTACACCATTTGCAAAGGTTTTTACTATGTTTTTACCAGTTTTAGCTACTACTTTAGTACCTACTGCTATATTGTCTATAGTGTTTAAACCTTTTTTATACAGATAATTGGCTGTGCCTTTTCCCATTTTTAAGGCATATTTTGATGCATCTGATAAACTTTCTATTGCTTTTACTTCATCTCCAAATTTGCTTACTGTGTTAACTACCTTCTGCATTTTTGATGTTTTATCTGCAAGTTTCCCAGCATCGTCAATTAATGAAGCTGCATTTTTTGCTTTGCTAACTGCTCCTACTCCAGCTAAAAATGCTAGCACTTCTCCTGTTGCTTGACCTACTGCTCTTGCTCTATCTTCTGCTGTACCATCAATTATTTTATTCTGAACAAAATCCTTTATTGATTTTCCTATAATGGGAAATGTTTTATCTGCATGTGCAACTAGTGTTACTAATGATTCTGCTGTTTGGAAAGGTTTTGTAATCATACCTGCTATACCATCTACTGTTCCTAAAGCAAAATCTACTACTAGACCTTTTGTAAATGCTCCAAGTACTGAGGCAATGTTACTTTCATCTCCAGCATCTCTTTGACCTGTAAGTTCACCTACAAAATCATGCAAAAAAGGTATATCTGTATTATAAATACATTTTCCTACTGATTTTGAAATATCAACAAAACCATCTTTCAAAAAAGTATATCCAGCACCTACCATGCTAAGTGGAAAATCAATTATAGGATATATTTCTGCTAATTTATTTCTTGTTTTTAACACACTTTCCAAGCCATATATTCCAACCTTCAGCCCAAATTTCAGCATTGTTTCCAATGGATTAAAAATAGCATCTGTTATAGTAATTCCTCTTGTTACATTTTCAACGAATTCTTTTGAATTCGCTTTTACTGTATCTAATACTCTTCCAAATTTCTCTTTTTCTACTTCTATTTTTTTGTCTATACTTTTTTTTGTTTCATCAATAACTTCTTTTAATTTTGTGTTTGCTTTATTAATACCTTCCTTTGCTTTTGCTTTTAGCTTATTGGCAACACTCCCTACAGCTTTTTCTACTGCTTTATATTTGTCTTTTACGTATTTCTTTGCTTGTGTTACTTTGCTAACTACTGCTGCTTTTGCTTTGTTTATTAGTTTTTTGCTTTTTTCAACCACTTTTTTTGCTGTTTCTTTTACTTTCTTTGCTGTTTTTACTACTGCCGCTTTTGCTTTGTTTACTAGATTTTTGCCCTTTTCTATTACTTTCTTTGCTGTTGTTTTAACTGCTTTTGCAGTTTTAGCTACTGCCCCTTTTGCTTTGTTTACTAGGTTTTTTGCTTTTGATACTACTTTCTTTGCTGTTGTTTTAACTGCTTTTACAGTTTTAGCTACTGCCCCTTTTGCTTTGTTTACTAGATTTTTTGCCTTGCTTATCAGTGACACAAATTTTTTCACTTCCTTTATGTTTTTGCTATACTGCACGAGGTACCAAAGTACCTTTTTTATATAAATAAACACGTTGGAACATCGTGCTTTATTTATATAAAAAAGGATTAATAAGCCTCGTGCAGTATATATCACATTCTTAACTTATAAAAATCAAGCTTTTTATCTGTTCTTCTTCTAAATCTATATCTTTTAGTTGTATTTTATCAAATTTACATCTGTAAAGAGCTGCTTTATTAAAATTTGCTCCTTTTAAATTGCAACCTCTAAAATCACTTCCTATGAGTACTGCATCTTCAAAATTTGCATTTTCTAGATTACTATTTCTAAAGCTTGTACCTGTAAAACCTACTTTCTTCCATTCGTTTTCTTCGTATTTTCCTATAAATGCTATACTTAGTCTAAAATCGCTTGATTCCAAATTACAGTTTTCAAAGTTTGCATCGCTTATTTGACTATATTTAAAATCGCTCTTTATTATGTTGCTTCCTTTAAATTTTGCACCTAATAATAAACTGTGTTTGAATTCTACTGCACATAAATTACATTCTCTAAAATCTGCATATCTCAAATCCATCATCGATAAATCTACTTTGTCTTTTAAATCTAAATTTTTATAATCTCCATGTATATGCTCGTCTTTTTCGTATACTTCAAAACTTTTTATAATTTCTTCAATATCCTTATCTTTGTTTTTGTTTTCTTTATGTATTACCTCACAAGGTTCGTATAGCTCCCCTGACATTATTTCAAATAGAGTGCTTTTGCCTATTTGTTTGTATTCTTCTGTTTCAGTAATTTCAACTATACTGTTTCTCATTACTTCAACCATATAACTATGAAATATTTCTATTTTGTCAAACACCAACTTTCTAATATCTGATACTGTTATTGCATTTACATATCTTTTGGCTGATTGGGTCGTTCTTTCAAACATTTTATCAATTAGCTTGTATATCTCAAAAACATCAACTTCTCCTACTTCTATAGCTTTTTCAAAATAAAGATTTTGTGTATATATAAAAACTTTATATTTATGATGCTTTTCTAATATATTTGTTCTCAGTACATTTAAAACAACAAATGATACTTTATTTTCTTTGCTTAGTTTTGTAGAGGTTATGTTTTTACATACTTCTTTGAAATCTTGGATGAATTTTTCTTTGTAAGTATTTAAATTCTTTTCGTATGACTGTTCAAGCTCTAGCCAAATTTCGTTTTTTATATCTTCAAATTCGTTTTCTTCTAATAATTTTAGCTTTTCATTCAACTTTATCAAAACCTTCTTTATTATCATTATCTTTTACTATTTTTATGGAGGAAATCATTTGTATTGCTATCGGTTGCCATTCTTTTTTGTCCAAAATATCAAAACTTACTGTTCCTATTAAAAATTTACTATTAAACTCTAAAAAATACATTATCGTGTATATTTCACCATCTACAACTGGGGTGTCAAACTCATAGTAATATATTTTACGGTCTTCGCTTTCTATTTCATTTACTCCCTTAAACCTAGAACCCCTATACAACCTTTTAAACTCATCTTGCAGTATTTCCGCTATCTCTTTTACTTCGTCTGCATATACCTCATCATTATCTATACTAAAAGTTAGATTTATAACAGTATCTTCACTCGTGTATATATAGTCTGGTTTATCTTCTCCTGGATATTTTTCTTCTATTAATTCTTCTTCCATTTCTTTGAATTCTTTTGGCATACATATTTTTATTTTTCTATCTACTACTTCTCTTTCTTCAAACTCTATTTCTTTGTAACATACATAAACAAATCCTTTTGTTATATCCTTTTTTTCGTACATCTCTTGAAACTTAGCATTCTCTTTGTTTTTTTCTATAAGTCTTACATAATCTTCTGCGTATGTTTTATTGGTATCCATTATTATTCTCCTTGGTTTTAGTTTTCACTTTTGATTTACTTTCTAGTATTTACTTTCTAGTATTTTTCTACATACCTTTTAAATGAACTATTTTATCAACTATTACATTTGAAGCTTTGGTAGTTATTGATATTTTTTCTCCTGATTTTATATTAATTGTTTCTCCTTCTATATATATTTTTGGGGCGTATGATATTTTTATATCCTCATTACTTGTTATTTCTACACCGTTATCATCACTTAGTTTTATAAACATTTGGTTTGCTAGTTCACTAAATTCTAGTTCGTCTGGTGATAGTTTCATCTCGTTTTCATGTATTGTTCCAAAATATTTTATAGTAGGGTCGTTGGTCTTACTGTTTTCGTCTCCATCTGTTCTATTTGCTTTTCTTACATACCCTTTTCTTTCATCGTTTTCTGGTAAATATAGCTTTACTGACTCTCCTACCTCGGGCATTACAAACCATCCTGTTTGAGATTCTGTTGTATATATACTGTCAAACTCAAACCAATACGCTTTTTCTTCTTCTTGTTCCGAATCTATTTCTAAATGAATTTTTAATCTGTTTTTATCTACACTAATAACTTCTCCATCTATCGATACTCCCTTTAAATCATTGTTAAAATATATGTTTTTATTGAAATATTCTTTTTGCTTTACTTCATATATATTTGTTAATATCCCTTTTTCAAAATATGTTTTTTTACTGTATACTACAAATTTTACATCTTTATATGTTACTTTGTCTCCCAATTCGTAGCTTTCATAGCTTTGTATACTGTACATTACAAAATCAAGCTCTTTGTAATCTTCTTTTTCACTTTTGTTTAAAATGTATTCAGATACTTTTTTTTCGATTTCATAGTTACTATTTATTTCTGTATAGTCATAAGCTACATTGATTCCTATATATATTTCGGGTCTTGAATTTTTTATATTTGGATAAATTTTTACTCCTACCATAGATGCTACTCTTTTTAAAAATTCCCAATCAGTTTCATCATATTGTATTATTGGTAATTCTTTTATTAAATCTTTGTTAGACGAATTTATATAGCTACCATTATTTCTTGTATTTATAATGTCTTTGAAAATATCTTCATATGCTTGTTTTGGGTCTTGATAACTTTTTTTAATCTTTTTATAATCCATCTTTATACTATAATCACTTAGTATTAGTTTTACAGTGTATATATTGTTCTTTTTGCTTTCTATAATTTTTATCGGAATTCCTATAAATAAGATTTTTTTGTCTCTTTCATTTACTATTTGTATATTTGTATCATTGCTCAATTTGTATATTAGTGTTGTTTTTTCAGATTCCTCTAGCACACACTCCACAAACGCATATGCATGATTTTCTACTTTTTCTCTAATACATAGCTTAGTAAAATACTTTATTTTAAAGGGTGCTATTATTTTTATATCTTTATAAAGTAACATCCTTCTTCCTCCTTTTTCAAACGTAAATAGTTTATTCCCAAATAGTTTTTCCTTAGCATATTTTCCGCAAGATGCAACGAAACTACTATATATTCTTGGTTTTTAAAAACTACTCTAAAAAGATATTTATCTTCCATATCTTTTTCATAAACCCATATTTCATTTTCTTTTCTATAGTTTTCTTTTATTATTACTGGTATTTCTTCAACTATCACTTGCCAATATGTCTTTTGATTTTTAAAATCTTTGCTTGTCATAAAAAAACCTATGAATTCTATTTCTTTATTGTATATTTCTAGTAGTTCTTTTAAGCTGTCAGATACAAAAAAATAACATTTAGATAGCTTTTTTACAAATATATAATCTGTAAAATCACATCTATCAAAGTCTTCTATATAAAGTACTCTATCTTTTCTTGAATCCAATTCATCTGTTGTTAAATAAATATTTGGTGGGTTCTTAACTTTTTCATCTTTTACTAATATAAAATAATCCATAATAACCTCGTTCTAATTTATTCTTACTTCTTTTCCACAAATATCAACCATTGTATCTATTCTGATTTCACTTGTTTTACATTTTAGTTTTATTTGTTCTTTTGCTAATATTTTTATTTCTTCTTGGGCTTCTATTATTATAGCTTTATCGCTTTTTAATGATATTGGCTCGGTACTTATTATCTCTATTCCTGTATTCTTGTTTAATTTTATGTATATCTGCTTTCCATCTACCCCAAAATCTTCTTTTTCATTTATACAAGTTATTACTATCTCATCTTCACAAAATTTTAATTCTTTTCCGTCTATTGTTCTAAAATACTTTATTTCTGGGTCTTTTGTTTTATCTGTTTCCTTACCCAAAACCCTAATACTATTAACACCACTTGCATTTTCTTCTTTGTCATTTGAAAAATATGCACATACAGTATCATCTACTTCGGGCATACAGTACCAGCCACTACTACCTTCGCTAGTATACATACTTGTATATGGAAATTTCCATGCTTTTTCTTCGTCTTGTGTTTCATCTATTTCTAAATGCAGCTTTAACTTATCATTTATCCTACTCAAAACTTTTCCTAATATAGATGCTCCTACTATTTTTGTATTGAAAATTTTATTTACTGTGAATCCATTTGTTGTTGATAGTGAATACATAAAATAAACTACATTGCCTATCAACTTTACTTTCTTGCTTTTTATTATCAAAGATACATCATTAAACATGCATGTATCTCCTATATCAAAATTTTTATCTGTTTCAATATGAAAATTTATTGCATCTAGTTCAGTCATTTTTTGATTTGTATTTTCGTTTGATTTTTTGTATTTTTCAATGTTTTTTTCTATAGTATAATTGAAGTTTTCTATAATACCTATATTACGACCGTTTGGTATACCAAAATATATTTTCACTCCTTCCATTTTTATTTCACTTACTATTGGCATATTAAAGTGTGAACACATTCTTTTTAAAAATTCCCAATCTGTTTCATCATACTGTACTATTAATTTCTCAATTGTTTTTTCGTTTGATGCTAAGTCTATAATATCTCCTAGTTTATATTTTTTCATAATCTCTTTTATCATGCTTTTATATGTCATATTTGTATCTTGGTAAGACTTTTTTATCAGTTTTACATCGGACATAAAAGTTTTTGTTATACCTTTTATTTCAACATAATATGTGGCGTTAACTGCTTTCATTTTTATATTTTGAATCATTCCATTAAACAAAATTATGTCATTTAGCATTATTATAAAGTCTTCTTCACTATTAACCATTTTTACATATTCATCTTTTTTTTCAGTTTTTACTATCCCTTTAAAATACACATTACAATGCTTATTTGTGTTGTTATTTATTTCTAATTCTAATATTTTTTCAACAAAATCTAAATTACACTTTAATTCTAAATGTGTGTAGTATGCCATTTCAAATTTCTCCTTGTTTTTATTATTTTTTTACTTTTCGTAAATTTTGTTTTTGTTTTTATTTTTTTATAAATTTATTATTCTTTTTGACCATTGTTTTTTATTTCTATAATTCCCCCATATACACAAGGTACTATGCATATATTTAACAGTGCTATCTCATCTCTTATCGTTATATCTTTTTTTCCTTTTAACCATTTTAGTATAACTATCGGGGTACAAGGTGGAAGTTTTTCTGACCTTTTACAATTACAAAAACTCATTATGTTTTTCATACCTACATGATCAGATATAGTTGCCTCATTTTTGCCTTTTAAAGAAGCACCATGATTATCTGGAACTTTAAGTTCACTAGTTTTTGTACCTAGTGAACATGAAAGTATTGCGCCATCTGATACCGTACTTTCAGCTTTTTTCATTATTAACCTCCATTTTTCAATTTAAACAGTATTCATTTTCCGAACTCTTCTATACCTAATTTCTATTTCTGTACCACCATCTTCAAAAACAATATAAAGCTTGTCATCGTAATTCAAAATGAATTTTTTAGCTACTTGCAAGTTTCTATTATTTAAAGTTATTGCAGACCCTGTATCATGTTGAAATAATACTGTTCCGTTGTTTGTAGCTTCAAAAAACATTTTATGTGATTCGGGTAAGTTTTCATGTACATCTAAAAATGAAAATAAATCACCTAATGTTACAGTATTTTTGTTTTTTAATACCGAGGCATTCCAGTGTAGTATTGGTATTTCTTTGCCACTTAAGGTGTTTAAAAAATATCCTTCAAATCTTACTCCATTAAATTTTGCACCGTTGGCTCTATTTTCTATCATTGGGGCACTGTTTGATTTGCTACCACCTACTTTAACTACTTTTTTTGTTTTGTTTGTAAATATAAGATATAGAATCATTAGTATTATAAATATTGATAAAATACCAATAAACGCATTTCTGTAATATACCCAAAAAGGCATTATGTTTAAAGTTATACTGTCGTTCAACAAACCACCTCTATCATCTTTTACTGTTAGATATATTGATTTATCTATTTCTTTTTTTGGTGTTACCTTTAAATTGTTATCAATTATTTCTATTGCTAGGTCTTCAATATCTATATCTTTATGGTCATTATTAGTTAGATATATCGATATTTTGTCACCATCTTTGTCTTTAAAGTAGTTGGTTAGGTCTAGAGTTTTTTCGGTTTTACTTTTTAATATGTTGATTTTAGTATCGTTTTCTGTTTTCTTTTCTGGCAAGTTGTTTGTAAAAAACATTTCGTATTCTTTAGATTTTATTTTGTAGCTGGCTTTTGTATCGCTTGAATTTGTCATAGTTACAAATGCTTTTACTTTTTGCTCATGCATATTGTTATATTTTAACGAAAACTCGCCTCCTGTGTTTTCCATTTTAGATTTAAGTATTTCTATGTTATCTTCACTCATTATATTTATTTCAAAATCTGAACCTATATATAAACTTTCATCTGTTATTTTTTCACCATCTTTATTGTTTATCAAATAGCCTTTTATTGTAGGTTCTCTTTTTGACAATTCTTCTGGCTTTAATTCTTCTATTATTGGTGATATGTTGAAATAACTTATCAAACTTATTTTTATTTGCTCGCCTATTTCTCCTTCTACTTTGAAGTTTATAGTTTCTTCTGTTGGGTTTATTATCTTTATACTTCCGTATGTTTTAGAAGTATCTATATATGTACCTTCTTTTTGGTCTGTTGTTATACTTTTAATTTCTTTGTTACTTTGTAGTAATATATTCGTTTCTTCTGAATATTTACTCGGTATTTTAATAGATACATTTTGGTTTTTTTCTTGTATTGTTATATTTTCCAAAACCTCTACTTTTGAATTTGTTACGTCCTCAAATAATGTGTTAAATATATTTAAAACATTGTCTGAGTTTTGTATCTCGTATTTTTTACCTCCTGTATTATCTGCTATCTTTTGTAAGTATTCTTTATTTAATGAACCATCTTTACTGATACCAATAGTGTATATTTGGCACTTTTTATCAATAGATTTTTTGTATGCATAGGTTTCATCATTTAATGAGTCTTCAAGCGTTCTTCCTGTTGTACTTCTTTTTAAATCTGTTTCACCATCCGAAAAAAGTATTATTGTATTTGTTGTGTTTCCTTCGTTAGTGTCGTTTTCATCATAAAAACTATCTATTGCATTTTTTAATGCAAGCCCTATATCGGTATTTCCAAAACGTTTTATATTATTTATTTCTTTTATAATATCTTGCCTCTCCGAAGCTTTGTTCATAGATGTAAGTGGATAATTTTTAAGTATTGTATCGTTATACGAAATAAAACCAAGCTCGGTATTTGTGCTTTTTGAAATATCTACAAACATTTTCATTATCTCATTTATGAATTTTTTATCATCATGAAAATTCATTGAATTACTGCTGTCAACTAAAAATAGTATTCTGTTCTTTTTTTCGGCATTTATATTTCCTGTATCTAAATTTGCTTTAGTTAATATTGGGTTTGATATAGTTACTAATATAACTAAAATCATTATTAATAATGTTTTAAATGATGTTTTGAATTTTATATTCATTTTTATTTTCATTTAGTCATCGCCTCTTTTGAATTATTAAAGAATTCAATATCATATTTGTATTCTTTTGTTGTATTACCAGTCTTTATAAACTTTATTCTATTTATACTATTGTAAATATACTCAGTTGTGATGCCTTCAATATCTGTGTATTTTGTGATATTATCAGCATAATCATATTCTAAAAGTATATATTTGTTATCATTGTTTATTATTTTTATTACTCTTTCAAATTTATCATATATTACTTTTTTAATGTTTTTATCTTTATTGATATTTTTATCTTCGTTGATTTTTTCTTTTTCATTTATGTTTTTTTCTTCCTTTATATTTTCTTCTTCAATGCTTTTTAATTGGTTTTTTATTATTTCAGCCATACTTTTATTTTCAAATGTTTTTATATCGTTATCTACTAAAACCCCACTATCATTGTATTGCAGCACTTTTTCTTTTTTGTTTGGCAACGTTATTTTTATACAATTATCGTTTTCGTCATATTCAAAAGATGTTATTATTTTTATAGCAGATATATTTTCTATGTTTATACCTTCTAGTTTGGCATCACAAAATAATAACATATCGTGTTTTTTTAAAAGCATATTATGCGCATTATATTCATACATAGTTACATAATCACAATCTGCATTTACTTTAATAGTTTTCTTTGATAGTGTTTTTATTCCTGTGTAAAAATATCTTATATCTTTTCCCGAACTATAATGTTTTCTAATTAAATTGTTTCTGTTGTCATATTCAAATGTAGTTGTTTTGTAGCTTATTGGCTTTTTAAAAAGTAAACTAGTTTCACTACTTTCTATTTTCACCTTTATATTTAGATTTTTATCGTATTCATAACTTATATAGTTGTATAAATCATTACCGTCTATAGTTTCTGCGTATATATACGCCTCTGTTATATTTCCTATATAATCATATTTGTATATGTCTTTGTTTTTTATTTCGTTTTTGTTTTTTATTTTATTTTTATTTTGTACTTGCTTTTCATTTATTTCTTCATTTATTTTAAAATATATATTTTCTTTATCTGGATTTACTATATTTGCTAGATTGTTTCTCTCATCATAACTATATAGATATTTTTTTGAATTTCTATTTTCTTTTTTAGCTAGTGCTATTTCTTTTGGTAACACAATTTCTTTTATGAAACCCAAATTATTATACAAATTAAAATCTTCTGTTCCATCTGAATGTATATTTCTTATTATTTTATCTATGTTGTTGTACTTGTAATCTATTTCTGTTGCGCCTTCTATTTTTTTTATTATTCTATTGACTTCGTCATATGTATACTCAGTAGTAAAGCCATTAGGATATACTTTTTTGTCTGGATATAATGCATTTTCTGATTCGAAAATATATTTCGTTTTGTTTTTATTAAAATCAATTTTTGTTATTAGCCTTCCTTTTGAATCGTATTCAAAACTACAACTTCTGTTGAATCCTATATATATTATTTCTTTAATCTCCTTTATGTTGAACCTTTTATCGTAATAAATTATTTTTTCGTACCCCGTACTTCTTTTAACTTTAAATAATTGCTGCTTTTCATTATATTCATATGTTTCTACTAAGTTATCATTTGTAGTTTCGTTTTTATAACGTTTTTCAATTATTTGATTTTTTGAATTATAATCATATTCAAATATTAGCTTTATGCCTTTATTTATCGATGTTTTTCTTTTTATATTTTTATTGGAATCATAATCATATTCTTGTATGCTTATGGTTTTATCTTTTTTATTTTCTCTACTTGCACTTTTGACTAATCCACTTCTTTCATGTTTATAGGTTATTTCTTCTGTATCACTTTGAACTTTTAAAGTTTTGTTCCTTTCGTCAGAAACTACTTTGCACCATACCCCAAAACCTTTATATAGCTCAATTATATCGCTATTTCTGTTGAATTTTGCTTCAAATGAAATGTTTCTGTTAGGGTCTATAATTTTACTTATTTTTTTACTTTTACTATCGTATTCATATTTGAATTTAGCACCATTTGGCATTTCTACTACTGTTAGAAAATTTTCTTCGTAAAAATATCTGCACGTGCGACCAATGTTGTCACGTATAATTTTCACTTTATTATGTTCATATTCAAAATCTAAATATTTGTAATCGCTACTAATTATTTTTTCAATGTTTTTGGTATTTTCTATATATCTTATTTCTATAGAATTTTCATTTCTATCTTCTATATTTCTTAAATTACCTTCATTGTCAAATTTATAAAATAAATTTTCGTGTAATAATACTATTTTTCTACTATCGTTTTTTATTATTTCACTAAAGCTTTGCTTATCTTTGTTTTTATAAACCCCATTATCTTTTAAAAACTCAATATTTTTGTATATTGGAAATTTGAATCTGATACTCGAATCTTTTACAAAACAACAAATATCAAAGTTAAATGTAAATCCAATACCAAATATCCCTATTTTCATACTATAATCTTTTAAAAATTCGGCATTATAAAACCTTTTAATGCTTAATAAATTGCTTAAAGTCAAAATATTAATATCTTGAAATTCCATTTTGATATTTTTATTAATAACATCAATATAGCAACCACATAATTTTGCATACTTACCATCATATAATTCTTCAAAACTATCATGATTTTGATGTAAACGAGTTACTATTTTTTCTGCTATATATCCTTTAGATTTATTAAGATTTTGGCTTAACGTATACGCTTCCTCAAATGCTTTTTCACTATCAAACCTAAAAGTATTTTCAATTAATTCTTTTATATCCAAAAAATCACCCTCTATTTTTGATTTTGAAATCATTGTGTTAAAAGGCAATATTAAAAGTTTTGAAGGGGTGTTGGGGAAACTTTTACAAAAGTTTCCCCAAGGTCTTAATCTTTTAATCCTTTGACCTTAACTTAATCAACAATAATCTTTTGACTAGAAGTAAACCCCCTTGCCAAGCCTTTGTTTTCGCTTTTAATCATGGCTAAAATCTTTACAAGCCTACCGTGAATTTCGACATTATTATAATCCATTAACCCAGCCTTTAACCTGTACGCAATATAATTATTAACAATTTCTCTTTCTATACGTCCGCTGTTTAAACATAACATGCAAAAACTAATGTCCATTTGGTTTTGGGTCCTAGTAGCCAAAACTTCCTTCGCAAAATACTTAAACATTTCTTTACTCATGGTGTAGGTGTCGATACCCGCATACTTAACATTTATAACGTTTATCGTGTTGTACTCAGTATTGAAATCATATAAATCTTGGTAATTACTTCGTAAATAAGCACCTTTTTTAAGCTTGAACCTCCCTAACTCTTGCTCGTTTTCATATAAATGCGTGTCACTATCTATTTCTATCTCTAAATATTGCGACCCAAAATCTTTGTCCTCTACATCTTCATAAAATTTTATTTTGATAAGTACTTCCACGTCCGTTTCACTGTAACTTACCGAAATAGGCATAGGCATCACATAAATTTTACCGTTATATTTTGTTATCCCTTTCGAAAATGTAATTATATCTTTGTCTACTGTAGGCTTGAACCCTCTTACCAATCCATCTGATAAATCATCAGTGTAAATATCTAAACTATCCCTCGGAAAATCTCTTATGTTCTCCAACATTTCTATTTTTAATATCCTGTCTTTGTTAAAATACGGATATTTTATCTCCTTCATAACTATTTACCTACTTTCTTTTTTACTTTCTACCATCAAAAAAATTAAGCTCCCATTCGTCATTTTCAAATGATAAATATTTTTCATTCCCTATATATAGTTTTTTGTTTTTACGCGCTAAAGGTAATACGTGAAACCCCCACTTATCATCATAGGCAAACGAAAATATCTTTATTTCATTCTCCACAATATTATCAATATCATCTTGAAAAACTTTTCCAACATATTTTTCCGCTGTTTCTTCATATCCCGTTTCTTTGAAATTCTCTATTCTAGTATTCAAAAAATATTTGTAAAGTATAGTGTTGTCAGCATCTCTTAGCTGTAGCTCTATACTTTCAGTATCTATATTTCTTGAAATAAAACCATATGTCCTACTTATCTTTTCAAGACTCGACATTAAAATTATTTCGGCACCTGTATGGCTAAATGCCACTAGCTTATATGGTGTAGTCGGTGATTCGTTTTTTATAGTTGGTGCTGTTAATCCAATCTTTTTAGCATTTTGATATTTTATAGCACCTTCCAAACACGCTAATTTATAACTTTGTACTGTGTTTTCTTTTTTTGAACCTTCAATTATTTTCCCTGGTATATATTCTTTTAAGGCATCTCTAAAAATGTCTATTTTACAAGTTTGTCCTGTTAATTTTATAAAATTAAATTTATTTAACTTATCTTCATAATATAAAGGCTCCAAAAACTTTTTGATTACATAGTAAATATCACCTTTTATTAAATTATTTATTTCTTCTTTAGTTACTATAACTTGTGGAAAATCTGTTTTTAGTTCAAGCTCTCTTTTTAAATTTTGATTTCTTACGTTTTGTTTTATTCTATTTAGATTTTCGTTTCGTTTGCAATATACATTTATCCTCCAGCTTTCACTAGATATGATTTTATTATCTTTTAAATTGCTTTTTAATCCCTGTGTATGAAAATTGGTCTGCATTACACCTACTGTTTCGTAAAATTCAATCTTTATTTTTTCTGCTAAGTTCCATAAAAAATAAAAATTACTTTTTACTTTCATATAATCCTCAGAAGGACTGTTTTTATAATAATAAAAACTAGTTGGTATAGTTTCTTCGCTTTTTGCGTAATAAGCTTCTAGATTTTTATAAACCTCGCCAACACCATACTCATCAACATGTCTATATGTATCCAAAAAATCTTCATTAAGTTGTTTTTCTACCATCGAGCTACTTTCTTTATTGTAATAAAATGAAAACATAATTTTCAAATATTGAAATATCCTATACGTTATATTGTTTCCACCAAAATTTGTTTCGCCATTTGCATACATTGTTGTCATGTCTAATTTATAAGTTATATGGTTGTCTTCTATATGATAAATACAACTCGATAAATCTGTTGTTCCGCCTCCACAATCTATAATCAAAGCTTTATAATCTATGTTTTCTACAAAGCTACTCTTTTCTATTTGGTTTGAGATAGAATTATAAAGTACTGCCACTCCCTCGTCTAAAGCTGATGTTTCTTCAATATCATAATCATATAAAACTTCTTTGTACATTTGTAAAAATTGTATTTTTTGCTTTATTGGGCTTGTTATGTGTAGCTTTTTATAAATACATTTATGCTGTTGTTCTGCTATTTTTATAATGTACATAAAATACGCCCTTAGCATTTCTTTTCGTGGCACTATCGAAATATTTCCGTTTTCATCTGCTACTTCTTCTTCCTGGTTATAATTATTAATCCATTTTTTTATTCCATAAAATATAGATTGGGGATTGTCATAGCTATGCTTTTTTGCTTCTTCCAAAGCCTCATATCCAACTCTATAAACTGTTTGTTCGCCACTTACACATTCTTTTACACTTATTACAGTTGGTAAAATAAATTTTTCGGTAGAATCTGTTGAAGTAAAAAATTTAACTTTGTTAATCTGATTAAAAAGTATTCCTTTTGTATTTGAATCTTCTTTAATTGTGTTTGGCGCACTGTGTTGGTCTATGTAAGCTCCTAAGGATGTATTGCTTGTCCCAAAATCTATAACCAAAGTGTTATTGTTTTCTGCTAAATCTTTTATTAATAGTTCTCTTATCGGTTTTAATATACACTTTAGTTTTGTAGGTCTTAACATTCCTATTTTGTAATAAAAGTTGTATAAATACTGCGAACCTTTATCTTCTAAAAATCCAATGTAATAATTTCTATGCAATGCTTTTTCCAAATCTTTTTTAAGAAGGTTATAGTTGCATGTAATATAGTACTTAGAACCAAAACTTTTAATGTTTAAAATTCCACAAATCTTTTTTTCATCACTTATAAGAACTGCATTACCGTTTTTTTAGGTTTTTTCCTTCAAAAAAACTCCTTATCTGGTTTTATAATCAGTTTTTAGTCTGATTTTTAACAACCGATTTAGAGTTTTTTATGATTTTTACACAATAAAAGTTCAAAAATTTTCAATCATTCTCAAGTAGTATATAAGATTCATTGTCTTTTGCTTAAATTGTGTCGAGTTTTATTAGACCATTATATTATTTATTTCTTCGAAATGTTAAAAATTTGTAATCGTTGCGATGGTTCTTTTTAGAACTCTAAAAACTGAAAAAATAGTGTTTATTTAGCTATTTATTTTAAATCAGGTTAAAGCACGGTGCTGTTTTCGTTTCTGTGAGCATTAGTTTTGAAGATATAATGCCGAAAACAAAAGGTTTTTAGAGTTTGAAACCCTGACGCTAAAAACGGTCTTTGTAAAATAGTATATTCTTGCAACTATTCATATGCAATAAAAATAATTGCATTTTCTTCAATCGCTTTTAATAACATTTCACACAATTTCTCTAATACATCTTTTGACTTTTCGAAACGGAAGTTATTATCGACTAGAGTTTTGAAGTCATTTAGTGTTTCCTTTATATCTGGTATCACCCAAGGACTTTCTTCATACCAGCCTGTACACATATGATAGTTATAAGCCAACCCTCTCCACTCTGTATCAATAGGCTTAAATGATTCCATAATGTCATTAAAATAAGCTTCCCACAAACTTATTATTTCCTTATCATTATTTTGACTTACCTTAATAAATTGTATTTCATTTTCACCTTCATAACCTTTGTAATATAAATCATTTAATAGTTCCATTTCTGGTATCCTCCTTTAAGGTGCTGTATAGTGTCCAGCTTCTAATATAGCATCTTGTATAGTTGTTGTAGTATCTTTATTATATGCGTCTACCGCTGCTTCCCACTCCCACTTACTCGTCCAACCATTATTTACACCTGGAGTTTGAATGTTTTGTACTCTAACCTGTCCAGTTGGTGTGCCTGGCAAGGTTCTCTCTACTACCCATGAGTTTGGACTGTTTGCTGGTGCATTAGGAGTTGGAGTATGCCAACGTGCCTCGTACTTATAAGTACCATCAGACCATTTATAACTTATTTGGTCATATCCTCCAGCCTTGTTTTGTATTTTAACCGTAGCATTATCAGGTATTTCAAAAGGTGAAGTTTTAGCTAGTTCATCTGTTTTTCCAATCCAATCTGCAGCAGTTGTGTTCTTAAGTTTGGGTGGACCTACAAAATCTGGAGGTCCTATAAAATCAGGATCACCTGGTTTTGGTAACTTAATACTCATATCATCAGCTAGGTTTGGTGGACCTACAAAATCTGGAGGTCCTATAAAATCAGCATCACCTATTTTTGGTAAAATACCTAAACCCTCAAAGTTCTTATAATCAAAATCCTTATAGTACCCACTATCAGTTAATTTCTTATAGTAGTTCTCTTCACCAATAAAATTATACTCTCTTGTGGGTAAACCTTGTTTGCTTTTAACTTCATTCAAATAATTCTCATATCTTAAAGCCTCTTCTACACTCATTTTCCCAAAAACACTACTACCATTTTCTTTTGAAATACTAACACCTTTATTTAAAGGATTATTAGTATCAAGGTTGTTATTATCAATATAACGCAATTCGTCTTTAACTTCAAACTTTTTGTATGATTTAAGGAAAATTAGTGCTAGTTCTCCTGTTACTCGACCTGCCAATCTTGCTCTATCTTCTGGTGTACCATGAATTATTTTAGTATCTACATAAGTTTTCATTGAGTCTATTATAATGGGTAATTTTTCGTCTACATGTGCACCCAAAGTTACTAAAGATTCTGCTGTTTGAAGAGGTTGAATACTCATAGTAACTAAACCATCTACTGTACCTAAACCAAAATCTACTAGTAGACCTCTTGTAAATGCACCCCACCCTAGATCCAAAGTTGCTTTCATCTCCTTCAACTCTTTGACCTGTAAGTTCACCTACAAAGTCATGAAAAAAAGGTACTCCTGCTTCATAAATTGTTTTACCCATTAAGTCTGAAACTTCTCCAAAAGCAGCTTTTATCCAATTATATGAATTATTTGATGATTCATATAGAGGGTCAAATTCTGGGTATATTTCTGCAATTTTATTTCTTGTTTTTAGCAGACTTTCTACAGTGTACATTGCAAATATAATTGGCGCAAAAATAGCTTCCGTTACGGTAATACCCCTTGTTATATTATCCATATATTCTTTGAAATTTGCTTTTATTTCATATAATACTTTTTTACGTCTTTCTTCTTCTTTAGCTTTTTTCTCTTTAGCTTTAGCTTTTTTCTCTTCTATACTTTTTTTTGTTTCATCTATAACTTCTTTTAATTTTGTTTTCGCTTTATTAACAGTTTCAGTTGCTTTTGCTTTTAGCTTATCGCCTACACTTCTTACAGCTTTTTTTACTGCTTTATATTTGTCTTTTACATATTTCTTTACTTGTGTTATTTTACTAACTACTGCTGCTTTTGCTTTGTTTATTAGTTTTTTGCCTTTTTCAACTACTTTTTTTGCTACTTCTTTTACTTTCTTTACTGTTTTTACTACTGCCGCTTTTGCTTTATTTATTAGTTTTTTGCTTTTTTCAACCACTTTTTTTGCTGTTTCTTTTACTTTCTTTGCTGTTTTTACTACTGCCGCTTTTGCTTTGTTTACTAAGTTTTTGCCCTTTTCTATTACTTTGTTTGCTGTTGTTTTAACTGCTTTTGCAGTTTTAGCTACTGCCCCTTTTGCTTTGTTTACTAGGTTTTTTGCTTTTGATACTACTTTGTTTGTTGTTGTTTTAACTGCTTTTACAGTTTTAGCTACTGCCCCTTTTGCTTTGTTTACTAGATTTTTTGCCTTGCTTATCAGTGACACAAATTTTTTCACTTCCTTTATGTTTTTTGCTATACTTCACGAGGTATCAAAGTACCTTTTTTATATACTATTAATTGCAAGTCTTTAAGATTTTTATAAAAACTATTTTGTCAAATTTTTTTAAATGCGCTGTATTGTTTTATATCACATTCTTAACTTGTAAAAATCAAGCTTTTTATCTGTTCTTCTTCTAAATCTATATCTTTTAATTGCACTTTATCAAATTTACATCTGTAAAGAGCTGCTTTATTAAAATTTGCTCCTTTTAAATTGCAACCTCTAAAATCACTTCCTATGAGTACTGCATCTTCAAAATTTGCATTTTCTAGATTACTATTTCTAAAGCTTGTACCTGTAAAACCTACTTTCTTCCATTCGTTTTCTTCGTATTTTCCTATAAATGCTATACTTAGTCTAAAATCGCTTGATTCCAAATTACAGTTTTCAAAGTTTGCATCGCTTATTTGACTATATTTAAAATCGCTCTTTATTATGTTGCTTCCTTTAAATTTTGCACCTAATAATAAACTGTGTTTGAATTCTACTTCACATAAATTACATTCTCTAAAATCTGCATATCTCAAATCCATCATCGATAAATCTACTTTGTCTTTTAAATCTAAATTTTTATAATCTCCATGTATATGCTCGTCTTTTTCGTATACTTCAAAACTTTTTATAATTTCTTCAATATCCTTATCTTTGTTTTTGTTTTTGTTTTCTTTATGTATTACCTCACAAGGTTCGTATAGCTCCCCTGACATTATTTCAAATAGAGTGCTTTTGCCTATTTGTTTGTATTCTTCTGTTTCAGTAATTTCAACTATACTGTTTCTCATTACTTCAACCATATAACTATGAAATATTTCTATTTTGTCAAACACCAACTTTCTAATATCTGATACTGTTATTGCATTTACATATCTTTTGGCTGATTGGGTCGTTCTTTCAAACATTTTATCAATTAGCTTGTATATCTCAAAAACATCAACTTCTCCTACTTCTATAGCTTTTTCAAAATAAAGATTTTGTGTATATATAAAAACTTTATATTTATGATGCTTTTCTAATATATTTGTTCTCAGTACATTTAAAACAACAAATGATACTTTATTTTCTTCGCTTAGTTTTGTAGAGGTTATGTTTTTACATACTTCTTTGAAATCTTGAATGAATTTTTCTTTGTAAGTATTTAAATTCTTTTCGTATGACTGTTCAAGCTCTAGCCAAATTTCGTTTTTTATATCTTCAAATTCGTTTTCTTCTAGTAATTTTAGCTTTTCATTCAACTTTATCAAAACCTTCTTTATTATCATTATCTTTTACTATTTTTATGGAGGAAATCATTTGTATTGCTATCGGTTGCCATTCTTTTTTGTCCAAAATATCAAAACTTACTGTTCCTATTAAAAATTTACTATTAAACTCTAAAAAATACATTATCGTGTATATTTCACCATCTACGACTGGGGTGTCAAACTCATAGTAATATATTTTACGGTCTTCGCTTTCTATTTCATTTACTCCCTTAAACCTAGAACCCCTATACAACCTTTTAAACTCATCTTGCAGTATTTCCGCTATCTCTTTTACTTCGTCTGCATATACCTCATCATTATCTATACTAAAAGTTAGATTTATAACAGTATCTTCACTCGTGTATATATAGTCTGGTTTATCTTCTCCTGGATATTTTTCTTCTATTAATTCTTCTTCCATTTCTTTGAATTCTTTTGGCATACATATTTTTATTTTTCTATCTACTACTTCTCTTTCTTCAAACTCTATTTCTTTGTAACATACATAAACAAATCCTTTTGTTATATCCTTTTTTTCGTACATCTCTTGAAACTTAGCATTCTCTTTGTTTTTTTCTATAAGTCTTACATAATCTTCTGCGTATGTTTTATTGGTATCCATTATTATTCTCCTTGGTTTTAGTTTTCACTTTTGATTTACTTTCTAGTATTTACTTTCTAGTATTTTTCTACATACCTTTTAAATGAACTATTTTATCAACTATTACATTTGAAGCTTTGGTAGTTATTGATATTTTTTCTCCTGATTTTATATTAATTGTTTCTCCTTCTATATATATTTTTGGGGCGTATGATATTTTTATATCCTCATTACTTGTTATTTCTACACCGTTATCATCACTTAGTTTTATAAACATTTGGTTTGCTAGTTCACTAAATTCTAGTTCGTCTGGTGATAGTTTCATCTCGTTTTCATGTATTGTTCCAAAATATTTTATAGTAGGGTCGTTGGTCTTACTGTTTTCGTCTCCATCTGTTCTATTTGCTTTTCTTATATATCCTTTTCTTTCATCGTTTTCTGGTAAATATAGCTTTACTGACTCTCCTACCTCGGGCATTACAAACCATCCTGTTTGAGATTCTGTTGTATATATACTGTCAAACTCAAACCAATACGCTTCTTCTTCTTCTTGTTCCGAATCTATTTCTAAATGAATTTTTAATCTGTTTTTATCTACACTAATAACTTCTCCATCTATCGATACTCCCTTTAAATCATTGTTAAAATATATGTTTTTATTGAAATATTCTTTTTGCTTTACTTCATATATATTTGTTAATATCCCTTTTTCAAAATATGTTTTTTTACTGTATACTACAAATTTTACATCTTTATATGTTACTTTGTCTCCCAATTGGTAGCTTTCATAGCTTTGTATACTGTACATTACAAAATCAAGCTCTTTGTAATCTTCTTTTTCACTTTTGTTTAAAATGTATTCAGATACTTTTTTTTCGATTTCATAGTTACTATTTATTTCTGTATAGTCATAAGCTACATTGATTCCTATATATATTTCGGGTCTTGAATTTTTTATATTTGGATAGATTTTTACTCCTACCATAGATGCTACTCTTTTTAAAAATTCCCAATCAGTTTCATCATATTGTATTATTGGTAATTCTTTTATTAAATCTTTGTTAGACGAATTTATATAGCTACCATTATTTCTTGTATTTATAATGTCTTTGAAAATATCTTCATATGCTTGTTTTGGGTCTTGATAACTTTTTTTAATCTTTTTATAATCCATCTTTATACTATAATCACTTAGTATTAGTTTTACAGTGTATATATTGTTCTTTTTGCTTTCTATAATTTTTATCGGAATTCCTATAAATAAGATTTTTTTGTCTCTTTCATTTACTATTTGTATATTTGTATCATTGCTCAATTTGTATATTAGTGTTGTTTTTTCAGATTCCTCTAGCACACACTCCACAAACGCATATGCATGATTTA